>NC_027754.1:15415881-15428711 GCF_000695525.1 Brassica oleracea var. oleracea
CCTTGGCAAAAAAACAAATGGTTTAGTCTAGGACTGTGATTTAAAACTCTGATTCCAGTGAGTAAACCATCTTCTTGAGCTTTTATGCAGAGGCTAATCAAGACTTTCGCACAAAGAATGAATATATAGGGGAAAAAGGGTCACCTTGGCGGATCCCTCTCTGTGGTGTAACTTCTCCAATCACTTCGTTGTCTATCAAGAAGGAGTATAAGACTGTGGAGATACATTGAAGTATACAGTTGGTCCAAACCTTATCAAATCCGAGAGAATCAAATACTTGACTGATGAAAGCCCACTCAAGACGATCGTACGCTTTGCTGATATCGGTCTTGACGGTCATGGAGCAATGCTTCTCTGCCTCTGAAGATTTCAGGTAATGTAGCACCTCATGTGTAATCAAAAAATTGTCAGATATCGCTCTATCAGGAACGAAAGCTGACTGATACTCTGACACTAAGTCTTGAAGTACTGGTTTCAGTCGTATAGACAACAGTTTGGAGATTGCCTTATAGTATACATTACATAGTGCAATAGGCATATAGTCCGACACTTTCATTGGGCTGCTTATCTTCGGTACGTGTCTAATGTGGGTGTTGTTGATTGTATTTGGCAGGACACCCGATCTCACAGCATATTGCAGGGCCAACAGAAGGCCAATTCGATTGAAAGAAACTCGCAGAAAACCCGTCAGGGCCCGAAGCCTTATCTGGATGAATTGCAAACATTGCCTCTCTGATCTCTGCATCTGAAGGTATAGCAGTGAGTTTTTCATTTATCGAACTAGAGATACGCTGCCTAAGTGCTTTGTTCACTATGGCAGCCACTTGTGGATTAGAGGAAGTGAAGATGGTTCGAAAATAACGTGACATGACTTCAGCTATCTTTTCATCCTCAACCACCAGACTGCCATTCTCATCTTCAATGACCGAGATGCGATTGCGGGCTCTCCTACTTTTCGTGGCTGCGTGGAAATAGCCAGTGTTCAAGTCTCTAAGCACCAGCCGGAGTTGTCGACTCCGCTGTTTCCAAAACTCTTCCTCGGCCTTGTATGCAAGGAGGAGGCTTTGATTGATAGAAGAAATGAGATTGTCATCTGCGAAGTTATTTAACATAGCTGCATCTAGTGCACACTGTAGCTTAACAATCTCTTTTTGACTATTAACATAGTGATCTTTGCTCCATTTTGCTATTGTCTGTACTCGCAGCAGAGTTAGACCATGCTAGTTCAACAATTGCATGTACTTCTTCATTATGGCGTAGCCTCCTATCGTATCTGAAACTACGATTGCGCATCTTCTTAGTGGGATTTAAAGAAGTGAAGATTGGCCTATGATTTGACTCTTCAAAGGGGAAATACTCGCACTTGCCAGTTGGGTATCTATCTGACAAACTGCTATTGGCCAGAGATCGATTCAGTCTGCAGTGGACAATGTGTGTGTGATGCTTCCCCTGCCATGAGAGGAACTCCCCTGAGTGTCGCAGGTCAAAGAGGTCGCAAGACGAAATGAAGGTTCTAAAATTGCTGAAGGAGCTCTCAGATCTTTCCTTGCCTCCAAACTTCTCTGAATTATCTATAATCTCATTAAAATCGCCTGTTAAGAACCAAGGAGTGTCCCTTGCTATCGCAATGCCCGTAAGTTTCTCCCATACAGCTTGTCTATTTGTGATTTCAGGGGCACCGTAGACAAAACTGCCGAAGAAACTTTCATTCTTATGGATAATCAAGGTGTCTATGAAGTGCGCATTGGCAGAAAGGATTTGGACCTGAATGTCTGATCTCCATAAAAGGACTAAGCCACCTGATCTTGGAGTGAGAGGAGAAACCAAGAAATGATGCTCAAAGTTCAGGGGTTCCAGTTTCTTCAAGACGACGGCATCAAGGTTCTTTGATTCCTGGAGGAAGATGATTTCCGGGGAATGTTTTTTATTGAGAGAAATGAGTCTCTGGACTGTTCTGGAATTCCCAAGGCCACAACAGTTCCAGCTCAGAATGCCTAAGGAAGGGGGGGACCCTCGACTAGAAAATCTGTAGGCCAGAAGGGTGAGATCCCTGGAGGGGAGACGTATTTAGTATCCTCTCACTAGATTCTCTAGGTGTCTTTACGGTGGTTATAGGTGCTTGACGAATAGGTGAAGGGCCAGAGCCCCGCCCTCTGGCCAGAGATGATTGACACATGGATAGGAGTCTCTTGGTAGACCCTGCCCCAACAAATAATTTTGGGCTTGCAGCAATTTTTTTCGCGGATCTCCCCCGTTTTCTCGTAATCTTTGTTCCTGTTGGAGGAAGGTTGTGGAGAGGTTCAGTTGGGAGGATGAGATTTTCACTCCGAAGCTCATCACCCCTGGAGGAGCTTCCCAAGATGACTCCCTTCCGTCTCGCTGCAGCAGCTGCTATAATGGAATCAACTGTCTTTTCCATAAGGCCATTCATCTCTCCTTGAAGCACACATTGTCTGCGAGCTGCACTCTCACTAGGGTCTGCGCAGCTGGTGTACTGCAAGGTAACTTCTTGCAATTCATTGAGGACTTCCTCCCTTGTAGGTAACGAGGGTAAGGGGGAAAGTCTGACATGGCAAAGTTTCTTTCAAAGGGTGGTCTCGCCGCTGGAGGAGCCTGAGGGGCTACCAGTAGGGGAGGGGATCTTGGTTGGATCTCAAGACGAGGAAGGTCCTCTCTTGGTTTTTCCCTCCACTGTTGCTGAGAGGTTCTCTTTCTAGTAGGGGAGCGCAGAGATTCATGCTGACGGTGAGGCCATGAGACAAGAAGGGGGTCTCATTGCCTCAAGGTGTTCCCCATTAGCATTTGCTGGAGGGGTCTGCCGTCTGAGGTTAGCTTATTTCCCAGGGGAGCTCCCATGTTAAGCAGAGGCAGTCTTTCCCCAAAGGGTCTCCCATGCTTATCTACTCGTTGGCTGTACGGGGGGCGCCTCTCTCGAGATGCTGTGAAAAACTACGCTCCCTTGAAGTATCTACCCTAGAGCGGGGGCTGTGAGTTTGTGAAGGATGGGTCTGTGTAGTATGAGCTGTTTGTCTGGGTTGAGACTTGCGAAGAGCACAATGAGACTCACTGTGAAGGAGGCTGTGACATTCGGAGCAGTGACGGTCAAGACCTTCATACTCTAGGAGGATAATTTGTTCCTCCCCTGATGAAAAGTCGAAGATAATCTCCTTCTCCAGAGGTTTGAAGACGTCTAGTGTAACCCGGATCTTAACTGCAGATTTGGTGATGGAGTAATCCTCAAGCGTTCCCAGGTCCAGACTTATGTTGTATAGCGACTTCTCATGCCAGTAGTGGAGAGGCAGACCGTGGAGGCGGATCCAGAACTGGATCTGCGAAGGGAATGGAGGAGAAATGACAGGTTCCCACTGTTGTGAGACGAGCATTTAACGACAGAACTGATAGGGCCTGTTTGCATGCACCCCTTTTAGATCTTCCTCAAGTTCGAATCTGAATTGGAAACAGTCCATTCCCAAGTCAGATCCAAAGACTTTACCCTTCAGAGTCCAGCTGCGTGGAAGGGTTGAGAGGAGGAGTTCAATACGTTGTTCTGTTGGGTTAATGGCGCAGCGTATGAATGGGTGAACGGTCGATCTAAGAATGTAGGGTTCTTCGAGACCTATTCTTGGATCGATCAAGAGTTCTTTCGATAGCTTATTGAGACCAACTTCCTGTTTGATGAATTGAATCAAATCGAACAAGGGATAAAAGCAAAGCTCTTCTTATTAAAATAAAAAACGTCCCCTAAAATAAGAAGGCTAGAGTCCTTTATATAGCTATTCCCATCGACAAACGCTAAAGGAATATGAAACTTAAGACTAAAGCAATAAGGAAATAAATCATCATTATATTTAAAAGAAATAAAACATAAAACCAAATCCTAGAAATAATATGACTTGAATCCGTTTGATGTCGTTACGTTGGCGCCAAAGTTAGGGATGCCGCTGCATCAGGACTCCCCGAGTTAGAAGGATTCGACCCCGAATCAGAACCGGTACTGGCGGGAAGATAGCGAGATAGTTGCTTGACATTGAAGACATTGGACGTGTTGATATACCCCGGAAGCTTCAATCGATAGGCATTATCATTACTGACCTCCACAACTTTAAGAGAACCAAGTTTCTTTGCTTTCATCTTATTATAAGCGTGTGCTGACATTCAATCCCTAGTGAAATATGCCCACACTAAATCACCGACGTCAAAGACAAGGTGCATGCGATGAACATCTGCTGCAGTCTTTTTCATCGAATCATTCAAAGAAAATCTCTACTGAACTCTCCACGTCCGCACTAAGAAATTTAATTTTTCCATATGTAGCGAACCTTACTTGATTACAAATAAAGAGGTCACCCCATAACAAAGAGATGTTGTAGAACTGGCCGAGACTTTGAATACGCCTCCTAAGCTCCCAACCAAACGCCGTATTATATGAGAAGATGTGAACATGCAGAAAAGCACCTTTCCTTGAGTACGAGATATTGATACGGAAAGACATCACGTCTTTATCCAAAAAGAGACACAAAAGCTTGCTTGTCTTGCAAGTAACGACACTCCGCCAAATCAAGATTGTGTGTGTGTAACTGAAACCAAGTGGGAAGTTCAACACCAAGAAGCTCGAAGACACTTGAAGATGACTCATAACGATTCCACGTACAACCCTTGTTTCTTCTCCATAACCCGTCATTCTCGACTGTGGAAAACACAGTGGTTCATTAAGAAAAATGGTCCAAAGCAGCTCGTCACCTTTGAAAACAGTCTCACAACACCACACAACAACATGCATTGGCCTTGGCTGGACACAAATACTCCCAATGTGGATAGCACACAGCTCCGCTTGTATACGTAAAAGCACTGTAACGAGACTTATATTAGACAAAAAATGCTGAAAGGAACAAAACCGTAGCCGTCGTAAGAGCAACGGTAAGAAACGTGAGATCCCCATGAGCCACATATGTTTAACAAACCGTGACACCTCGGCAGTAAGACTGTCTCTCACATCACTTAATGATCCCAATGTTATGATACACATGAATCTTAGCTGCTTTTGATAAGGTCGCCAATGCAATCCAACGACACACAAGAACTCTCTCATAACAGTTGTAAACACATAAGGAAGGAAGACACAAGGTTTATGATCGAATAGTGTATACACAAACTCAGACTCCTCCACATCCCACGTGACAATGATCACAGAAGAGAAAAACGAATGAACCTTGCACTGAGGAAAAGTGATGACAAAAAGAAGTTTATGCCCTGTTGTAGACTCCACTTCCAATAAGTCCACGAACCCACCAACAAGAAGTATCACACGGGTGAAAATCAAGCAAAGCTCTCACTTCTTCCTCACAGTATTGAAAAGACCAAAATAATCTTTTTTTGCACAAGACTCCATTTCGTACGTTAATAACTTTTTTCTCAAATCTATGCTTTAATTCACTTGAAGTAGTGAACCAACGATCATTCTCCATGGAGAGAAAGGCAGACCACATGCCAACAAAATTTGTAAATTATCAAAGAAAAACCTCCATTGTTTACTCCTTTCATTGTGTATCACATCTGTGTCTTGTTGCCATGCTTTTTGCAACACCAAGTTGCTCACGTCACCGTAATTCAATGACGGCATCACCACGAACTTAAAAATTTGGCAGACGGGAACATTCAGTGTAGTATGGCGTACTCCATTGCATGATATAGGAAGCAAATACCTTGAAAGCACACTCCTCATATTTATGAAAATATCACCATCGACTGAATATCTCAGACCAAAATCCTGAAATTGTTGTCACCGTCGAACATCATCGAGTAATGGTGGTATTTCTGGATAATAAATTTCCAAGATTATTCTATCAACCTTGTACTTATTACACCTTCCACCTTGTATCACGTCCTTTAAATCTTGCCAATGTATATTCAGCAATAACTTTATCTCTTTCATTTTAGCAAAGTCACAATAGAATCTTCCCATGTAGAATCGTTTGAGAGAAAATAGCAACAGTACCACAAGTGTCATGAGAGCTATAGTTCTCTCTTTCCCCAAAGGCAATCCCCAAGACAACATACCAGTTCTTTTCACGCTATGTTCAAGCAGCATGTCACGTTGAACAGGTTTGCTCCAAACAAACTCAATATATGTTCGTTTGAAGTTGACAAATTCCTTTCCAATCATGTTGCTACCGTGTCCAAGAATATCAAACATGAATTCCCTCCACCTTGGATGATATTGGTATGGAGAGGCACGACCCTCGCAGTAATGAATATGCAACCTTGAGACAATTGCAATCTCCTTATTTTGCTTCTTGGCGTCCGCTAAAACAACTAATGTTTTGTCTGGTTCAACAGATTTACCTCGAACAAAGATAGTATGAGAGCTAGATGTACTTCCTTGATAACCCAGACCCATCATTGTTTTCTTAGTTCTACCTATTCTTAAAATCTTGTCTAAAGTTTTGGATCCAGTATTTAACATCCGTATATTCCTGCGTATTTCACTCAACTCATGCTCCAAAGTTCGGTTTTTCTCTTGAAGTGTAGTGATCTTTGCATTCAATAAAGTTGTATCCGTTTGTTCAGCTTCATGACCTTGACGTCGAACACGATCTGGTGGCTCATGATTGATTTGCCGAGTAGAATTTGTTCTACATATACCATCATTTATATGGTCCCTCTGCAAATCCATAAGAGTATTGTAGTCACTCTTTTCGCAGACTCGAACATGTTCTGGTTTTAGATCATAAGTGTGATCTTTTCCTTTGTTGGATCTACTGCTCTTCCAAAAAGAATTAGTACTTCGGCCAACTGTTTCAATCATCGTTTGAAAGTATGGAGAAGTATCCTTGAGATTAAAGTCCCATATAACACCAGTACTTGTCGTAAAATCTTCATGAGATAATGTTGGAGTTTCTCGAGAAAATATTGAATCATCAAAACTTAGGTTTTCTTCTTCCACTTTTTCTGATGTGACTTGGTTCATCTCGTCTTCATCGAGCATGTCATAGATCGGAGAAGTTTCTGCAACGTCTTGATCAAACACATCAATTATTGGATTAAAATTTTGCTCTCAAAAGTTTTCTTCGTCTTCTTATGTATCATAAACATCAAAAATGGTCCTTCAAGTTGAACATTCTTGTTGTCTCTTGTGTTAGAAATTTTTGCATCCAAATCTTCATACTCTCTATCCAAGTCTGAATCATTGCTTTTGAGACTGCGAACATGCTGCTGAATAACTGGAGTAAATGAATTCTTGCCCCCCTCTGCGTCTCCGTTATTACCATCATGTTTATGGCATTCACGGCGGATTGCAGGGGCCGTACGTTGCGTGATTAAGTTTGTCACAGTGGTCACAAGAGTCGCGATTTGGGTTTGAAGGTCGGCGATAGATTGTTTGGTGGCTGGGGCGTCGTCATCAGTTTTTTGCTGAGAACGGCGATAGGTACGAACCATCGTAGCGGGTTGAGAAAGTTTCGGAGCTTAGCAAAGCTCTGATACCAACCTGTGATACCAACCTGGAGCAGCGTACGAATGAGTAAACGGTCAATCTAAGAATTTAGGGTTCTTCGAGACCTGTTCTTGGATCGATCAAGAGTTTCTTTCGATAGCTTCTTGAGACCAACTTCTTGTTTGATGAATTGAATCAAATCGAACATGGGATAAAAGCAAAGCTCTTCTTATTAAAATCAAAAACGTCCCCTAAAACAAGACGGCTAAAGTCCTTTATATAGCTATTCCCATCGACAAACCCTAAAGGAATAGGAAACTTAAGACTAAAGCAATAAGGAAATAAAACATCATTATCTTTAAAAGAAATAAAACATAAAACCAAATCCTAGAAATAATATGACTTGAATCCGTTTGATGTCGTTACGTTGGCGCCAAGGTTAGGGATGCCGCTGCATCAGGACTCCCCGGATTAATGTAATATTTTAATGTAATATTTTACTTTATCAAAACTGTGCCATCAATGATATTTTTAATTTATTTTAATTGGTTAAATTATTTAATTTATATTTTAATTTTAATATTAAATAAAGATAAGTTTCTTAATTGTTGTGCAGTAGCATAAAACTTTAAGTATTTTAAAACAGAGCAAGTAGGCCTGGGACTTATATCTGAGATCCGGATTCGATCCGAGATTCGATCCGGATCCGATGCGAAAATCCGGATATCCGGAGGGGCCGAATCCGGATCCGGATAGTAAAATGTTTGATTCGTGAAAGCCGGATCTGGATCCGGATATCTTGATTTTTTAGTCCGGATATCCGAATTCGTAAGTTTTATTAATAACTATTTCAAAAATAATAATATCTATATATAAAAACTAACTTTATTTAATATATTTTCATTTTTATAATAGTATATGTAAATTTTATGTAAATTTTGTAATATTATACATAGAAATAATTAAAAACATTATATATATATATATATATATATATATTTTTAATTATTTTTAATATTTTACATATATTAATATTATTTATTTATTTATTTTAAAGATCTAAATCCGTATCCGGATATCCGCCAGATATTACAATTTTTAGAAGGATATCCGACACCCGGATATCCGAGAACCCCGTATCCGGATAAGGATAGTAAAATTATGGATCCGCCGTATAAGGATCAGGATCCGGATACCTTAAAATTGTCTGGATACCCGATCCGTCTCATGCCTAAGATCAAGTATAATATTCCACTAGGGTTTTATTGTTTTGAAGTGACTAATTATAGTGGCATGCATGTCAACCATCAAACAAGCATATAAATAAGAAGAGCGAGAAACAAACATAGACTAAGCATTTTAATGATTGTTAAGGTTGCAACGTCGGTCTTGTTATTGATTCATATATCCTTTTGATACTAGAATTGATTCATTTATATTGATTTGAAGTAAATAAACTTTCGAGGTTCAAGAGATTTGAGCGTTACAGAAACCATACGATCCATGCATGCAGAAGTACATATGATTCAGTCCACTGCCTCCATGCAAAACCGGGCCTGAAATTTTTTGGCCCACAAGCAAAATTTTTTTTTGACCTTTTATATTTAAAAATCAGAGAAAGTGTTTTGAGGGATCGAACTCAGCAACTACACTAGGTTTCTCGAAGCTCTTACCAGTAGAACTATGTAAAGTTTTTGTTTTATATGACCCCTTAAATATATAAATCTTGTTTGGCCCAAAAACACATGTTTTATTTGCCTATATTCATGCTTGGCTCTGCCTCCATGCCTTCTTTAATTTTGTACTTTTGTCTTTTGATATATTAAAATAGAAAATATATTTTTTAACACAAAATAGATTGTAAAATAGAAAATATCCAAAACTAAAGAATATCATATAGATGGTAAAATAAATTGCTGTGAGATCGGTGTATTCTATTAAACTGGGTTGACGCATAAATAATAACCAAAATATTTTAATGAAATTTGTAGGTTTATTTTTTATTTTAGTGGTATATTGCGTGTCATTTTTATATAATATTTATACTTTAATAAACTAGATTCACTTCATTTTTTTTGGAATTAATTGACAATGACTTACTTTATTTGATATACTTGTTGTTCACACAATGTATGTATGATACAATAAAAGCACGATAAATTAACATTAGCAATGTAGGTCTCAGTAAAATATCTGTAATTTTGATTTGATTTGTTATTTGTTTCGATTTGAACCGAAAAATCTGGATATCCGTTCTACGGAGCAAAGTAATACTAATATGCAATATTCGTAAAAAAATAAAGCTAATCAAAAATACTAATACTTTTTGGAAGAAATATTTGATATGATCTGTTATATACATATATTTAAAGAATTTTATATATAACTTACATAAAGATTATATTTTACAAGTTTTACAATATTTTATTAAACAAATTTATTATATTAGTTATTATAATTTTAAATAGTAAATATTTTTTTTAATAAATTTTAGTACTTTATATATATTTTTTTTGTACGGATCAAATCTGATATCCGGTTAAAAATCTATAATTTGTTTGGATATCCGGGACACCAAATATATGGATAGCTACGGATGAAATCGAATCAGATAATTGATTATTTAGACAAAAACGGATCAGATCACGAGTACCTCCCCCAAATCCGGATATTCGATATGTGCATGTAAACATGATTTTACATGAACCCTAAGATCTTTAACATTTAGGCTAATCACATAATAGAACTACAAGAAGGATTTGCCGAATACCTCGATTCATCGTTGCAGAAATCTTCTTGAACGATTTTGATCATGGAAAATGATTGCTTGATCTTTAAGTTGAAGTTAGATCTTTTCTCCCCTTGCCTACAACCTTTCATTATGTGTTTCTCTTTATATTTTCTTCATGATGCTTTAGGATGGAGCAAAGACATCTATTTATAGGTGGGGGAGAGGAACCTAGTTTCCTCATCAAGTTTTGATAACTTTCTCACCAAGTCTTTCTTACTTCTTTGGCAAGTTTTATCCTTTAATCTCAACCATCCATCAAAGTTGAGTAATGACAAGTGTTTAGACTTCTAGAATCATTCATTCATACATTGAACTTGTTCTCCTTTGATGCATTGAACTTAATTCAAATACTTTCTTACATTGATGCATGTTTTCATGAGTCACCTAAGTGAAAAAATTTCTAGAAAAAATCACTTTCTCCATTAGTTAATTTTCATTAGAAACTAATCTCCTTTAGTTACCATTTTATTGGTTACCAAGTATGCATAAGATTAGAAATCTCTATAAGAAATAGATTACCATAAGACCACATTATGGGAAAGAAATAATCATTCATATTTCTTACCGTGACCGCCCCTTATATCAGAACTATAGTATTTTATTGATTTATATAGTCACCAATTTAAATATAGTTAGATTTTTATTTTAAAAATTAATTTGTTGATGTTGTAACGTCAGTATTTTATTGATTCATGTATTCTTTTGATACTAGATTTGATTTATTTATATAGATTTGAAGTAAATAAACTTTCGAGGTTCAAGAGATATGATCATTACAGAAACCATACGATACATGCATGCAGAAGTACATATGATTCAATCCGGCCACTACCTCCATGCAAAGTTTCGATAGTCTTTTTTTTTTTTTTTATTAAAAAGTTTCGATAGTCTTTGCTTCCTCTTTTTTGTATAAAAATTCTTTTATTCAATATTTTCTATCAGTGACAATAACTAAAACGTTGATACGATGCATCACATCAAAAAACAAAAATAAAAGGTTTTTAAGAAACAATCTAATCCATTAAAATATGATATGACAAATACGATACAAAAAACAAATCAATGATGAAACTAAGATCAAAATTTTGGTTGGATGTTGGCAATAAATTGATATCATAATGATCTTTTCCGCGCTTTTCATCAATCGAAATGTATTTCCGCATCACAACAGACTGCATTCACATTTATTGGTTGCACGATAAAAATATTTTAGACAAAAATAAATGATTTTCTATGGTTAAAACTGTTTCGGAAAAGAATCCAAAAAGTTTGTCTAAAGCCCGTCATAATATGCATAACCACTACAATGAAGATCGGAGCAAAAAGTATACCTCTGATCACAAAATTCGGTAGAAAACAAAAATATCCCTAAAAACTTTTTAAAAAAAGACCAACCAAAATATAGGTATAATACCAAAAAACAAAGAAAAGAAAAATAATAAAAGGGAAATCTCAGCACCGATGATATAAAAGCTACCAGCACTAACACATGTCTCTTTTTTTTTACTATTTGCTGCAAACCCTTAATCCCTGCTTCTTTACTTTTGATATAGTATAATAAAAATATCTAAAACTAAAGAATACCATTTATGCAGCTAATGTTCAAGACTTGCTGAAAAAATTATGGCTTTCTCTAAGAGATACTAATGCTTCCTTTGGACTATCTTCTAAGCCTTGGAGTGTTTGTGGGGTTTTCAACGAAACTTTTCATCATACTGAAACCTCAAACGCGGCTAGCATCCGTACTTCTCGGAGCATGCGCTTGTTTGAAGAATGTTTAGGCGACTTGGGTCTCTTCGACCTATCTTATTCTGGCCCTAAGTTTACCTGGACTAACAAGAGACCATCTGATCCTATTGGCAAGAAAATTGATCGTTGTTTGGATAATGGCCCTTGGCTTCTTTGTTTCCAAGGCAGCCATGGTTTCTTTGAAGCTCCAGAGTTCTCGGATAATACTCCCTGCTATATAAAGCTCTACACGGACCCAACTTCATTTGGCAGCCCTCAATGACCCTACATCCGCAAACTTTCAGGCCGAGTCTTCAGCAAAGGAAACTTACTTTTACTTGAGGTTGGCTGAAGAAAGTTTTTTCCATCAAAGATGTCACATCCCGGTTCTCCCAAACCGAAATGGTTTTGTTTTTCTTGATTATTAACTTGATTTAGACCAAAGCTCATTAGCTTTTATCCTTCTTTTCTTGTCCGTGTAGTAAACCCTAAGGTTTCCTCTTCTTTTCCTATAAAAAGGAGCCTCCGCCTTCTCTTCTCTCCCATTAGACACCAATCCTTTTTATTGTAGATCTGATTCGTGGAAAGCCATAAGCTTCAGATCTGGTTCTACTCTCTTTTCCATTCTCAGATCTAAGGCCAAGGTGAGGGCTTGTTGCAATCTCTATCTCCTTCTATTATTATCTCATCATAGTAGAAGTTTCTAGGTTGATCATTCATCCTTATTTGTTACTTTCTATAGATCTACTAATATAAATAACTATACATATGATATATATAAATATCTTGATGCTTGATGTGTGAAAAACATAGATCTATTGCTAAGGTTGTTAAAATATGGTTGAATGATGTTTGAGGATTGAATGTGATGATTGTATT
>NC_027754.1:15429200-15440283 GCF_000695525.1 Brassica oleracea var. oleracea
TGTCGGTAACTTGATTGCGTGAAGGCGTGAGACAGCGTGATGTCGTGGAGACAACGCAACATGAAAGTTCTCGCGCGACAACATGAGGAACGCGGGTACCGATTTAGGTGGTGTGGTCTCATTGTTGGCACCGCCGGGGTTTATCCTCGTTTCTTGTTGATTGCTTTTGCCTTACTGGATGTTTAAGTTAGATACTTATGCTATGTTGTGTGATGATTATTGGTGATTGATTTCGGGGCTCCAAGAGCTTCCCTCACTGAGCTTTTGTCGAAATGCTCACCCCTCCTTCTTCCCTTTTCATTTCAGGTTCGGCTCATATTGGTGGGTTTTTGTCAAAGACGTCCTGGGATCCTAAAGACACATTGTTTCGGCCTTGTGGCTGGAGACAAGTGTCATGATATCGCCGACCATTTCAGCTATGCTGGGTCGGGGTGTCACAAAAGATCTCGTATCAGATGGTTGGGGGAAGGTGATTCTAACACTCCCTTTTACCACAAGGTCACTGTCATGTGCAACACCGGAAATTTCGAGAAGATGGCTCTGTTACCTCATCATTGGAGGAGGTTCTTGCTCTTGCTGTGGAGTAATTTGAGATGATGTTATGTACTGTCAGATGGTCATTCTGCCCAGAACTTCCTGAGTACTTAGGAGGATATTACATCTCCCTGCTCCGCTGAGATCTATTCGTCAATGCCGCTTCCCTTCTCTCTGGAGTCGATTTATAGTTGTCTTATAAAGATGCCAACCAATAGAACGCCTGGACCAAATTGTTTCCCTGTGGAATTCTTCAAGGCAAGCTGGTCAGTTTTGGGTTCTGAGTTCATCTCCTCTACTTTGGATTTCTTCAAAAAAGGTTTCATGCCCATTTCTTTGAATTCTACATCCATAGTTCTGCTTCCTAAGCGACCAGGGGCAAATACCATTCAAGAATTCCAGCCAATTGCATGCTTAAACACCCAATAAAAGCTGATTTCAAAGGTGTTGGCCAATAGGCTAAAAGCAGCCTTGCCTTCTCTTGTGTTACCTAATCAGACAGCTTTTGTGACATATAGGCTTCTTCTCGAAAATAATCTGCTGGCATCTGAGGTTTTACAAGGCTATCACAGAGCTTCAAACACCCCGAAAATCATGCTGAAGACTGACATAGCCAAAGCATCCGACTCTCTTCGATGGGACTTCGTTATCAGCACTCTACATGCTTATAAGTTTCCTCATATTTTCAATAAATTGGATCAAAGCTTGTATCTGCACCTTGAGCTTCTCCATTAGTATCAATGGGTCACTTCTGGTTATTTTAAAGGCAAAACGGGCCTGAGACAAGGAGACCCACTTTCTCCTACCTTGTTTGTGCTTATGATTGATATTATGTCTTTGATGCTGAATAAAGATGCCTTGGAGGGAAGATTTCGTTATCATCAGCACTGCGAAGATCAGCAATTGACACACCTGTGTTTTGCCGATGATTTGCTTATATTTAGTGAGGATTCATTAGCGGGTGACTTCAGTGTTCTGTCTGACTTTGAGAAAATGTTTGGATTGGCTGTTAATATCAGCCAAACATCTCTATTTGGCTCTAGCCTATCGGATGATCTCATTCAGTGTTGTTCTTCTCGCTTCGGTCTTACTCCTATCACGCTTCATGTGCGCTATTTGGAGATTCCATTATGCTCCAAGAAATTGTCTTTCGCTGACTGCGAACCACTGCAGCTACAAATTAAAAAAGAAGATGAATCTTGGTCTACAAGGGCCTTATCAATGGCAAAAAGGCTAACCATGTTGTCCACAATCATTTCTGGAATAATTAGATACTTGACCAGTGCTTTCTTTCTCCCAAAGAAGGTTATCAAAGCTATAAAATCTTTATGTAGTTCCTTTATGTGGCATGGTTCTATTGACGTTCATACTAACGTTAAAGTCGCGTAGTCTGATATTAAATTCCCCAAATCCGAAGGAGGCTTAAGCCTTTGAAACATTGACACCTGGAGTGAAACTTGCGGTCTTAAGCTTATTTGGATGTTGTATTTCAGAGCTCGGTCCATTTGGGTGGTATGGATGCGTGGAAGATACCTCAGCTCATCTCCATTTTGGGATCTGAATGAGAAGAATTATGCTTACTCTTGGATGTTTAGGAAACTCTTGAAACTCATAAGCAAAGCTCTCAGTTTCTTAAGGATAACTATAGGAAAGGGTGACTCAACATACTTCTGGTGAGATCCCTGGGCTCCATTTGGTACTTTGTATTCTTTCCTTGGTGAACATGCTCTTTCTCGTATCAACATTCCTCTGTTTGCTCTAGTTTTTGACGTGCGTAACGGCGTTAGCTGGTGTTTGCCCCCTGTTAGATCTTAAAAATAGGTCCGTCTTTCGGCCTTTCTCTCTTCCATGCCTGCTCGTGATCCGGCCGACTCTCCTTCATGGCTCATTGATGGGAAGGTCCAAAAGACCTTTACATCCAAAAGAACTCCAAAAGACCTCACTTACCTAGGAAACCTTGGGCAGACTTAATTTGGCACAATGGATCGACTCTGAGACACTCAACCACTTTGTGGCTCTTTTTCCTTAACCAGAATCCGACTCTAGACCGCATGATCTCATGGGGTTATGATGCAGAACCGCTTTGCCTTCTTTGTGGTTCTTCGTTGGAATCTCGTGACCACCTGTTTTTTAAATGGGTTAGGTCGTGAATACGATCCTATCACCACTGTGATACAAAGTTCTCTAACAAATTTTCCCCATCTTACCTTCAATGATGTGGTCTCGGAAGTTCAAGGATTTGAGTGTAAACTACAGTCGTATGAGAAAAACTTAACTGTGACTACACACATTAGATTCACTGCACAAGCCTCTGAGACAAACCAAGCATACAAACCTACCACACCAAGCTACAACCTGAACTACAGAGGTCGTGGAAGGTCATCCTACAGAGGAAGAGGAGGCTATACTACACGTGGTAGAGGCTTTATTCAACACCAGACCCCGCCTAACAACTCAGTAGAATGGCCTACTTGTCAAATCTGTGGAAGAATAGGCCACTCAGTACTCAAGTGCTACAACAGATTCGACAAAAACTACCAAAGTGCTGAAATCTATGCCTCTGGGGCCTCTGCTCATGTCACTTCCTCAGCTCAAAACCTTCAGACAGCTCATCCTTACAATGGAAAAGACACAGTGATGGTAGGAGATGGTGCATTCATCCCCATTACTCATGTTGGCTCTACGGCTATCACCACCCCTTCATGTAATATTCACTTAAATGAAGTGCTAGTTTGTCCTGATATTAAGAAGTCTCTTCTTTCGTTTTCAAAGCTATGTGAAGACTTCCCATGTGGTGTGTTTTTTTTTTATCTTAAACATGTCTATGTGATTGATATACCTAATAAGAAGGTGATAGCAAGGGTCTCGAAGTAATGATATGTATCAGTTGAAGAGTAAAGAGTTTAATGTTCTATTCCAATCGGCTAGTCTCAGCTTATGAAGAAGTTTGACATCATAGTCTAGGACATTTCAGCTCTGGTATTCTTCAACAACTTCACAACAGCAAGGAGATTAACATCAATAAGAAACATAATGCTTCCCGTGTGCCAGCCTTGCCAGATAGGAAAGTGTAGCAAGTTGCAGTTTTTTTCTTCTCGTTCTGTAGTTTCTGAACCTCGTAGTTGTAGTCACTGTGATTTATGGGGACCTTCTCCAGTTGTGTCTAATCAAGGGTTTAAGTTTTATGTGGTATTTGTGGATGAACCTATGTCTGAGAAAATCTCTAGGAGTCTTCCAACATCTGTCTTGACTCAGCAGATTCTAAATCCACCTCATGTTCCAGAGATTGATTCATACTTAGAAGAGCTTGAACCTCTTGCTCCAGTAGTTGAAGAACAACCTGCTACAAATCTTCATCCAATGAGAACCAGAGGCAAGGTCGGGAATACAAAAGCCCAATACACGTTATGTGATGGTAGCTTCAAAATATGACACTAAGGAGCCAAGAAACATTCGTGAAGCCATGGAGCATCCTGAGTGGAACAATGCGATTTCAAAAGAAATCACCAACATCCATATGCTTCTCACGTGGATGTTAGTTCCTCAGACTGAAGACATGAATGTTCTCAGTAGCAGATGGGTTTACTATACGAAGCTGAACCCTGATGGAACAGTAAGAAAACACAGACCTAGACTGGTTGCTAAAGGGTGTGAACAAGAAGAAGGTGTGGATTATCTTGAGACATTCACCCCTGTGGTTATAACGGCAAAAATCAGATACTGCTTAACATAGCATTAACTAAAGGTTGGAAAGTAAAGCAGTTTGATGTTTCCAGTGCATTTCTTCATGAGGAGCTATCTGAACCAGTTTATATGTATCAGCCTGATGGATTTGTTGATAAAACAAGACAAGATCATTTGTGTCGTCTAACAAAGGCCTTGTACGGTCTCAAGCAAGCGTCGAAGGCCTAGTTTGACACTTTCAGTAGCTTTCTCATTGAGTTTGGCTTCTCATGTATCTGGTCTGACCCTTCCTTATTCACATATCACAAGAAAGGCAAAAGTCTGGTACTACTTCTGTATGTAGATGACATACTACTATCTGGTAGTGTCGAAGAGTTACTAAACAGTTTACTTCAAGCTCTGAACAAGAGGTTCGCAATGAAGGATCCAGGCTTACCTAGTCACTTTCTTGGAATTCAAATGCAGTCCTACACGGATGGTATCTTCTTACATCAACATGAGTATGCTCAAGACAGACTGCACCAGGCCATGATGTCAGAATGCAACCCTATGCTAACCCCTTTGCCAGTGAGAATTGAAGACAATCCTTCTCCACTATTTCCAAAGCCTACATACTACAGAAGCCTTGCAGGTAAACTGTAGTACCTCCTGATTACAAGACTTGATATGCAATTTGCGGTAAATCTAGTCTGTCAAAGGATGCACACACCTACAACTTCAGACTTTGGTTTACTCGAGCATATCCTTCGATACATTAAAGGTACCTCTGAGTATGGTCTTCACATCAAGAAAGATGAAGGTCTAGTGTTGTCAGGTTTCTGTGATAGTGATTGGACGGGTTGTAAGGAAACGAGAAGATCAACTACAGGCTCTTGCACGTTTCTTGGACCTAATGTCATCTCCTGGTCAGCAAAAAGACAGCCAACGGTCTCTAGATCGTCGGCTGAGGCAGAGTACAGAGCCCTGTGTTCTACGGCTCAAGAGATAACTTGGCTTTCTTTCTTACTCTGTGACTTCCAATTGCCTCAGTCTCAGTCAACTATGTTGTTTTGTGACAACCTGTCAGCGGTATATCTGAGCGCCAATCCTGCTCTACACTCAAGATCAAAACATTTTGACACCGACTATCATTACATTCGGGAGAAAGTGGCATTGGGACTTCTCGAAACTCACCACATCACTGCAGACCAGCAGTTGGCCGACATATTCACTAAGTCTCTCCCTCGTCGTCAGTTCAATGAGCTTTGCAGAAAAGTTGGAGTTGGTGTTGCCCCCACCTCAAGTTTGAGGGGGAATGTAAGCCCAACACACCCAGAGGCCCAAGACCATAATATATCAGAGACAAAGGCCTCTGAATCAGACAGCCAACGGTCGTCTTGCTCTCGTAACGCAGCTGGACAAAAGATGAGTAGAAAGGTGATGATGATGCAACTCCAAAAAGGTTTGATCCGTTGATAGCTATACCAACGGGATGACTCACCTTTACAGCTGTAGTTCTTATCCCTTACATTTGTATCTAGATTGTTCTGTCCAAGCACTACAAGTGTATGATGTAAGCCCTCCGTATGAGGTTAAGCAAAATAGTATTATTCAGAGAAAAACGTATTTTGTTTCAAGTTCTTCATATCAATATCGTATATTTGTATACATGTATACATGCCTGGTCCAGCATGATTTGGTGCCTAAAGCCCAAAAACCCGAAAAAAATATATTTTGTATAAATTGTAACCGGAAAGGATCAAACCTGGGCACCATGTCATAATATCCACTGTCCCGACCACTGCACTACTATCAATTCTTTAAATTTTGCTGTCCTCCAAATATATAATGCAATTTGGCACCTAAAGCATGAGTTTTACCTGATTTAGCCTAGGGCCGGCCCTGATGTATATGACATAATTTCCTATGAAATCATTGTTTGAGCTTTTTGAATGACTTAGAACTCTGTATCGTAGACTTGTAACGTGGGAGCTTGATTGCGTATGTCTTATTTTGCAGAGAATGATGAACGGTATGTTCATATGGGATGCAATAATGTCCCTCGCCATGGAATGCAATTTACGTAATCTCCATAAGTTAGTATCTGTATATTAGATTGTCTATTATATTTTTTTTTGGCTAAGGAAGTAGTTTTTGAGATAACTATACGTGCTTTTCTTTTCTTATTAAAAGGTTTACGATTTCCAGTAGATATAAAAATGAAAAGTGTTCTTTAACAACAAACAAAATGATAGAGTACTGAACCATGCAACATTGGTTGTGACATATAAATAATATGCGTCTATCAAAAGTTATCTTTAGAAAAATGGAGATATGCTTTTGAGTTTCATTCGAAAACTTGAAGAGATGGTTATCCAGGAACTGCACCTCCCTTTTGAATTCATGGAACCTCCCTTTTGAATTCTTTCCATGAGTGTGAGATGCTCCAAACTTCAAAAAAAAAAATATCTTATAAGAATATTGTTTTGTTTGTCTTTTGGCAACTTTCTAGAATTATATCGCTACGATCTATGACTTCAACCAACAAATACTAGAAATCTATCTATTCTAAATCTTTTCTGTAATAAAAATACTTCTTAATTATTGTGAAACTTATGTGTTATGAAATAGGTATTTCGAACCTCTTACATGTGATAATTGTCGCACCTCAAGAAGATAGTTATCAAATGAGGATTTGTTACGAAAATATTTGAAACTGTTATAGGATAAATTAACTATGTTTTCCTGTAAAACTGATAAAACTATATCTATTTTATGTTAGAACCAGTTACATGAGCTCTTTCAGGACTCGGATAGCAGCCGTGCCAATAATTTGAGCTGCCATAAGCGAATTAAAATAAAATGCATACACTTAGTTATAAATGTTATCGTAGTTAGGTCATATAGTAGAATTAAACAAATAAAAGCTAAATTACTAAACAAACTAGTTTTTATTTTTCAAAAAAAAAATTGAATAAACTATTAAATTTAAAACTTTTAACTAGCTCAAATAAAATAAATAAATAAATAAATAAATAAAACAAGTAGAAAATTAAAGTTTTATGTGATGTACATTAACAAGTATAAAATAGCCAAATCAAGCAATTTCTTTGTATAACACAGCCGATCTTTATATATTTTATTGTATTTTGATAATTAAAAATGATTATATACTATTTTGGTTGCTTAAGTATGAAAATCATAAGTTTAATTATAATGTATTCTTGTCTTCTTTATTCCAACTATAATAAAACTTTTAACTTTTAAGCATCTCTTTTATATTTTTGTTAATTGAGATTAAATAGACGAAACTAGAAAAATATGCTCTTAATTGTCTATAGAAAATTTGATGTCATAAGAGCATCTTCAATGGTGCTTCATTTTTTATTTTTAGCTTCATTTTTTTACTCTATTGGTACTTTATTTTTTTCTTCATTTCTTCAAATTTTGAAAAATTGAACAGTATTTATTCAAATTTGAAAAAATACTGTTCAGTTCTTCATTTTTTGAAGATAAATTCTTTTATTTACAAACTAATCCTTAACTTTTATTTATTGTTGTTTTTTACATAAAACAAATTAAAAATGTTAATATCATCCAATTAATTTCAAATTTTACATTATTACTTTTATATAATTGAATGTTAATAACGAAGAATATGAAATTATTGATTTCTAAGAATTTTATGTTCGATTTAGAAGAATTTAGAATAAAATAAACTTATTTTTTTTGGTTTAAAACACATCTTTAATCACTTAAGAGATATATGTATTTAGTGCTTTTTATAAAATTTTTTGTTTATTTATTTATGTTATGTGTAATAATTGTATAATATAATAATTATTAGTTTATAATAAATAGTAAATGGGTCGAATAAATGTTATAAAAAACATATGGGTAAAATTAGTAAATTTGAAAAATTATAAGGTATTATTAATAATTAATTATAAAGTGGTGGTAGAATATACTAAGAATATTATGTTTTGAAGAAAAATATATAACATACCATTGGAGAGCATGTTGATTCATTTTTTGGAAAATTTCAAGTTTCGAAGTAAAAAATGAAACTAACCATTAGAGATAATCCAATGTTTCAAAATCTTACACTGAGGCACGTCTACAAACATGTAGAAAAAAATAAACAAATTTTTTTTCCTTTTTGTATCGAAGTTGTTGAACATAGGCCTGAGACGGATCGGGTATCCGGACAATTTTAAGGTATCCAGATCCGGATCCTTATCCGGCGGATCCATAATTTTACTATCCTTATCCGGATCTGGGGTTCTCGGATATCCGGGTGTCGGATATCCGGGTGTCGGATATCCGGATGTCGGATATCCGGGTGTCGGATATCCGGATGTCGAATATCCTTCTAAAAATTGTAATATCCGGCGGATATCCGGATCCGGATTTGGATCCGTAAAATAAATAAATAAATGATATTAATATATATAAAAATATTAAAAATAATTTAAAAATAAAAAATATATGATGTTTTAATTATTTCTATGTATAATATTACAAAATTTACATATACGATTATAAAAATGAAAATATATTAAATAAAGTTAGTTTTTATATATAGATACTACTATTTCTGAAATAGTTATTAATAAAACTTACGGATCCGGATATCCGGACTAAAAAATCAAGATATCCGGATCCAGATCCGGCTTTGACGGATCCAACATTTTACTATCCGGATCCGGATTCGGCTCCTCCGGATATCCGGATTTTTGGATCGGATCCGGATTGAATCTCGGATCGAATCCAGATCTCGGATAAAAGTCCGGGGCCTAGTTGTACATACTCCCATTCTATTACAACTATGTAAATACGAAATTAAGCATTCACGTATCTATAAACG
The DNA here is from genome assembly GCF_000695525.1 of Brassica oleracea var. oleracea. Taxonomy (NCBI): domain Eukaryota; kingdom Viridiplantae; phylum Streptophyta; class Magnoliopsida; order Brassicales; family Brassicaceae; genus Brassica; species Brassica oleracea. The sequence goes on from NC_027754.1 coordinate 15,438,265, forward strand.
TACAGTCGCACGATGCTCAAGTGTTGTAGGAAAAGACATAATATAAAGGTAATTAATTTACTTATAGTTGGCGCACATGAATCAAAGATTTGTAAATCAATCTTTTTAAAAAGAAAGTATGAGAAGCAATCATATAAAGCAATAGCTTTTCGAAGTTTGAAAAAGTATACATACATATCCCTTTCATACTTTTATAACAATGGAAACTTGATATACACATAGGATGCCTCCAAAATTTTCCAATTACTTGTAAGTTTGAGAACAGATATACATCACTCATGCATTTGCCTTGTTGTATACGACCGTTTATGAAATGTTTTGTGGTCCTAAACTAATTTCAAATCTCAAATCGCATTGTTCTCATTTGTCGTTTCTAGACATCTTTATCTTATTTACATATCTAGTTCAGTCTACTTACTTTTTTTTTAGTTAGTTCAGCCCACTTACCTTTCATAACTTGCAATCTTCTACTCGTCTGTTTCACAATACACGATGTTTGACTCATTGCATAAAGATTAAGAAATCTATTTTTCTCCAAAAATTAACTTTACAAATATAATTTAAAAATCATTCAACCAATTAAAAAAATGACTGCAAAATCTAATTGGTTACACAGTTTTCAGTAAAATTAAAAATAATATAAATATATCAAAACTCCATCTATTTTAAAACAACAAACATCTTCTACAACATCAACTATTATGAAACGGAGGGAGTAATATTTATAACTTATGTAACAACGGTGATGTGAAACCTAACAACAAGAAAAAAACTCCGACGGAAGTTCTTCTCAACTTTTATCTACTAATTTTCATTTGACTTGCTGTACATTCAACATACCACAACTATACGGATTGTTAATATAAGTTAGATTTATAATAATCGCTAGAACTCCAAAATCTATTGTTATTGGTTCATAGATTCTTATAGTGTTATTGATTCGATAACTTTATAATTCTGTACACAATACTTTGTTGTTAAAAATTTAAATTTTAATGATTATATAAATCTATTAAAACTAGTGTTATTGGAAGTTATATTAATTGTCAATCATTTAATTTATAAAACAAGATTTTAAATATATTACTTATCTTTCTTAGATTCTTAAAATCACTATACTTATTATTTTCATAAATTTTCACAATATATATCATTTTCTACAACTCTTTTCAAATTTAACAAATCATTCAACTTTTAAGATCAACAAACTCTAAATCTAAATACACTAACCCCCCCCCCCCCCCCCCCCTTGCAGTTACAAAAAACACAGTTATATATGTACTAAGGGGGGTGTATTGAATCATGGATTTTAGAGTGTTTTTTTTTTTTTAAATCTCATGTTATTCAACTAATGATTTTTAATTTTGTTTTCAAATCATGTGTTATTGAATATGACATTTATCTAAAGTCACTTAAAATCACTTGTAATCCACTGTTATTCAATTAACAATTTACAAAAACTAAATCAAATTCACTGTTATTGAAAGATAAACAATTTTAAAGAGAAAAAATTATTAAAAGGATTTGAAGCAAATTTTTTTTATTATTCCTAGTCAAAACTATAGTAACTCAAATTCCACCTCTATGCTTGTTATTTGGAGAGATCCAAAATCAATATTAAAAAATGAACGAAGGAAAAGACGATCTGTGTTACAAAAAAAAAAAGGAAAAGAAGATATATATCCCAAATATCCCAAGCACAACGGTGACCCCAACGGTGACGATGAAGCTCACACCTATGTAGTGTTACTCCACCACCGTCTCTCCAATCTATACCACCAAATTTTCTCCGTACTCTCTGTTGACTCGTGATATTCCGTGTTTTTAACGGTTTTAAACTCGTTTTGGAGCAATTAAATGGTCGGTTTTAATTAATGTTTTGGTCTATTTGATGCGTTTTGGTGTTCTTAAGTGTAATATGCAGGTTACTAGATAGCTTGCAAGAAAAGAACGCATTCGGGATTTATTCAGAAGCAAGATGGACCGAACAATGGACCGAATGAAGTATTGATCGCACAG
>NC_027754.1:15448972-15468633 GCF_000695525.1 Brassica oleracea var. oleracea
GAGACTCAGAAAAGACGAGGGGCGACCAAGAAGGAGATTTACAAGTTCTTGAGAGAGATTTGAGAGTTTTGTAACTTGTTTTGTGTGATTTGTGAAGATTTGTAAAGGAGTTCATCTCAAAACCATTTGGAGAAGATCTTCTGAACCTTTACTCTGTTTTAATACAATCTTATCATGTTTTCTTCATCAAAATCGTTTTGTTCTTGCTTAGTTATGTGTGAGTAGTCATCTAGTTGGGTTTAGGGGTTCTCATAGGGGATTTCTTGATGTTTTGATTCATAAAACGTGTGTAGACTAAGGGATTACGTTTTGGTTCTTCTTCTAATGGATTTCTTACTGCTTGAACTGAATTGATCACTTAGTTCATGATTTCAGATTGTTTGATGCACCGAAAGTGATTGTTTGAACTTCCGAAAATACTTTAGATGAGCAAAGTGTCCTTAACCCTCGGAAGTTGATGTTATTGCGCTTTGTGAACATATTGAACCTGTTCTTAATGCTTGTTTAGAAATTGAAACTCAGCGGAAGTTAGTGTGGAGATTTCTATAACATAGAGAATTAGCGCTACGGAAGTAGGTTAATTCTAATATCGTGTTTGAGTTCTAGACGGTTCTTAATATATCCCTGTGTCTGCCATTAATTGTATCTTGATTAAAAAGAAATCCCTGAGAATTCCTAATGCCCAACGTTTGTTTTAAAATAGTTTTCAAATCGTTTAAATCATCTTTTTACAGCTTGTTTATGTTTTGTGACACTAAAGAAAATTAAATAAAAAAACATCAAAAATATATCTTCGTTCGCTGTAGCTATTAACTTGTCTGCAACTCTACGTGTGATCATCGGTCCCTGTGGATTCGATCCCGCATTACTACTGCGTACTTTACTGTGCACTTGCAGTTAGATAATCGGGTTAAAACTCGACACATCAACTCGTTTCCGAAATTTTCTCTCGCAAGCTTGACGGTAACGATGAAGCTTCTGCAGCCTTCATCGATTCCTTATCAGGACCCCCTGAGCTTCAGAATATGGCAAAATCAATGGTGGCCAGGATTCAACTTGATTTCGGTGTCCAACACATCGTCGGGCTGCCTAATTCTGTCTTCAATGGAGCTAGTGTAAGATTCAATGCTTCTCAATATGAATGCGCATGATCCGAGTAATGTTTATGTAGCTTTGTTATTGTGCCAAACATACGGGCTCTCACTCATTGTATTACGAGAAGATACAATGATTCTGATCTTGTTAACATACAAGAGGTTTAAGATCACTCTTTTCATGTCTCTACTATTTTGATGGCACTGACAAAGAAGGGTAAAGGAGTTTGTGGTGGGGAAGTGTTGATGGCAGGTCTCTGTGTTGATGGCAAGTCTCTGTGTTGTATTACTGGAAGTCTTTTCTAATCAGCTGAAAGTGTTTATATATGGACTCACTGTTTCTCTGTTTCTTTTTGTTGCAGGATATCTAACAAACTTCTGTCTCTTGTTGGAAGTCTTTTCTAATTAACTGAAAGTGTTTATATAAGGACTCACTGTTGCACCTTGCCCCTTGAGAGAGAAAAAGCGACAAGAAATTAGAGGTTTGGTTCACCCAAATAAGTGCAGTTGAAACACATTGTTTCAACTCTCAAAACTAAATAGCTTGAGGAAGTATTCTTCTACGAGACTACTTGCTCCAAATATGCAAGCTAAAGTAGTGGATTAGAGATTTGGTTATGTCCTTCCACCATAAAAGCGAGGAGATCTTTGGATGTAAGGTACACGAGTGAATGCTAATAATTGGAGAGCAAATATAGCAGCAACCATGTGGACAGATGCTATGCATAAGGGATCTTGATGGAGCAACGGTTTACATTGTTTTTAGAAGTTCTCTTTGCCACTATGTTTTAAAATTTATCTTTCTTGTTGTCGTTTATGAATTTGGTTTTTTTATAAACCAGTTTGATCTATTATATTTGCTTTTAGTAAGCTCTTGAGTTTTCTTGAATATCGTCAAGAGTCTGCTGTTCAAATTCGTTGCAGAGAGTGAATTGGAAGAATTAGAAGACGAATTGGAACAAGACAGAGAAAGAAGTGATCGCATGGTGAACTTTCTTATGGATTTGGGAAAACACTCTGTTTTTTCCTCTCTCGTTCTCACAAACGAAGGAAGAAGACAAAATATTCTTACTCTGTTGGAAAAAGTAGTGACTACTTCACGTTTTAAAATAATTGGATTTTGAAAAATACTCTAAAATTTAAAATTAAATGATCTTAAGTACTCTGAAGTTTAGAAAAAATCCAACCCAATTTTTTTTTTTTTTTAAATCTTACCCATATAAATGAGATTTAGTCTAAATCTCTTCTAACTCCAATATTTTTTCAAATCCACCCAAACTTTTAAAATCCACATTTCAATACAGCCCCCTAAAACATTTACTGCATGATTTTAACTACACGTTTGCAAAATATTTTTTTACCGTAGATACATTTATGATCAATTCCGAAAAGGAAGTACTGTAGATTTGATAAAATTTTAACCCATTTACTAATCTATTCGAAATTGTGTACATACAGTAATTATTTTTTTGTCAACTACATACAGTAATTAGAAATGCTAGATTCACCTAAGATTTTCTGTCCCCCAAGGAAATTAAGAGAGGCATGAATGAATGAACATATTAAGTTTTTATAAAAAGCACACAAAAATAAAATTCCAGTTTAAGTAATGAGTGAAGGGATAGCTACTTATCTTTTTATTTTTCTTTTCTTTTCTTTTCACTTGGCTCCCAGTTTTGCAAGCATTGTCCTTTTAGTACTACATCAAAAGATTTTGACCAGTCTTCTCATTCACATGAAAATAAATAAAATCAAATCATAAGTATCCCCCAAAGCTTAAACACTCACATAACAACACTACACCTATCTCCCACCCAAGACGATCCCTTCCTTCTCCCCCTTTCTCCAACACCTACCAAAAGTCCCTCTCTATCTCTCTATACACTAATCTATCTTTCTCTCTCTAGTTCTTGATTTTTCAAGATTTTAAGAAACACATGGCTGACCAAAGTGGGGGGTTAGGTTTGACGAGAGAGTACAGAAAAGGGAACTGGACACTGAATGAGACGATGGTCCTCATTGAAGCCAAAAAGATGGACGACGAGAGGAGGATGCGGCGGTCCATCGGCCTTCCGGCGCCGGAGCAGTCACAAGATAGCCGGAGTAGTAGTGGTAATAAACCAGCGGAGTTACGGTGGAAATGGATAGAAGATTACTGTTGGAGGAAAGGATGTATGAGGAGTCAGAATCAGTGCAATGACAAGTGGGACAATCTCATGAGAGATTACAAAAAGGTTAGAGAGTATGAGAGAGGGAGGTTAGAATCGTCTTTTGCGTCCGCGTCTTCCTCTTCAGCTGCTGCGGAAACGGGCTCGTATTGGAAGATGGAGAAGAGTGAGAGGAAAGAGAGGAACTTGCCGAGTAACATGTTGCCTCAAACATACCAAGCGTTGTTTGATGTGGTGGAGAGTAAAACGCACCCTTCTTCGACCGCCGCAACCGCCATAACCGCAGCAGTCGCTGCTGCTGCCGCAGAAACTGGAAGTGGAAATGGTTCGGGCGGTGGACTACACATCCCAAAACTGATACAACAACAAGGTTTAGGATTTGTTCCACAACATCAAATGATTCAACCTCCTGTCCTGTTACCTCTTCCACGGCCACCACCTCCACCGTCTCAACCGTTGCAACCACGAACGCTTCTTCTACCACCACCTCCACAGCCTTCTTTTCATGCTCAGCCAATACTGCCCACAGTAGGTACCTTCTTTCTCTCTCTTCTTAAATTCAAGTTTTAATTATATAGAAAAGGTCGACATTCAAAGTTTAGTTACTTCTTAGTCCGATTAAATTTGAAGTATAAATATATAAAGAAAGTTAATGTTTTTCGTCTTTTATTTTACACGTCTCAGTTAATCACTTAATTATTTTCAGTAAAAAGAATGAATATACATTACAATACATTATTAATAATGATAAGTATTTTGGTTGGGATTATATTGGATAAATATTTTTGAAGAAGGATAGTAGCTCAGATTCTGACACGAGTGAGCATTCAGACACATCTCCGGCAAAGCGAAGGAGAACAAAGCCGACCACAGCCGCCGGTACAAGCGGTGGCGGCGGCGGAGGAAATGCAGAAATGGAGGAAGCTGAGAGTGTAGTGGCGGCTGCGTTATCAAGAAGTGCGTCTGTGATCGCTAACGCGTTTAGGGAGAGTGAGGAGAGACAAGATCGGAGACATAAAGAAGTGATGAGCTTAAAAGAGAGGAGACTGAAGATCGAAGAGTCGAATGTTGAGATGAACAGAGAAGGCATGAGTGGACTAGTGGAAGCCATTAATAAGCTTGCGAGCTCTATGTTTGCTTTGGCTTCTTCTACCTCTAGCCACAATAATCAGCATCAAGGAGGTCCATCATAATAATTATTATTACGGTTTATTTGATTAGGAAGTGGTTAGCCAAAAAAGACTGGTGACTAAGTACATAAATTGGTTTCACTATCACTGTTTTAAGTAAATAATTTTGTGATTCCATGCAATATTTATTGAAATGTGATTGTTGATTAATATACAATGTGGACTCATATCACAAGAATGAGTCACATATGTAGTTGAAATGAGTTTAGATCGTTATTTATAACATATGGTTATGAATATTTAATGTTGCTATATGATGATAAATAACACCAAAGTAGAGTGCTTACTGCTTAGTAGTATAATCTCGTTTAATTAAGTCATAGCCGTATCTTTCGTTAGTCTTTTGAAATATGATTGTGTTTTAAAAACCATATGAACGTAAACAACATTAAATTAAAGTATGTTAATTAACGTAAGTGTTTCATATATTCACCAAGGATTTGTAAATGATCCTTGATTTGGACAGGTTGAGATTAGAGTTCAAAATTTTTGGGCATTAACATATAGAAATAAATGTAATGACTACTCAATGCCCAAAAGTTACATAATCATGCAATTAAACGGAAGAGAAGGTGCTAACTTGTGATCGACGTCGATAACTAATTATGGACATAATCATGCAATTAAAAAGAGAAGGTGCAATGTACGTAAGCTTTTGGAATTTGGGGCGTGGACAGAGGCGCGTGGGGAAGCATTTAAGTGAGATAGAAAGTGGTCAAAGGGGGCAGAGAGAGCAGTCAAAGGAAGGGCCGGGGAAGAGTGTGGAGGCCATTCTAGTGAGTATTATTGGTTCCTTTTCTTATTCTTCTCTCTCTCTCTCTTCAATGCATCAAAACTTACGAGTTGGGACAAAAATCTTGTCATTCTTATTAGGCCGTGTAGTAGTAGTAGTAGCTTACATGTTTTTTTATCAATAGCTTGCATGTTCTAAACTGTATAAAAGGCAGTTAAAAACTGTTTTGAAACAACAGGTTTATGGAAGATGCATGGCAATTTTATTTATGACAACCAAGTCATTTTTGGAGTGGATTATCCAGTTTGCAAAATAACTAATTTGTTTGTTCTGACGGATATTAAATTTTAGTTTTTTTCTTTTGTTTATAGAATAATGGTTACCTGTATTTTTGAATATAATCAAGATTTAACAGAAGATATCAAATGTAACATAATTTTTGCCGCGTGCTAATTCACAACCGAGATACAATATGACATCTATGTGATCTCAAATTCTCAATAAGTAAAGTTACTAAAAACAAAAATCTCAATTAAGTATAAAACTAAATAAGACCGACATTTTCACAAACTCTTTAACATAAAACTGAGAAACTAACCCATATATACTATATAGTAAATGAAACTATGAAGAAGTTGGATACAAACCAGATGCATATACTCAACCACAGCCACAGTTAAGGACCTAGCAAAGTGGGTTTGGATAAGGTTAGATTTTTTAGTTCTCTTAATTAGATTTAAATATCCAAGAATGTACTAAGGAAAGTGGAAAACAGTAGGTCTAAGTTGGACTTGAATAACCATGCTTCATATAGGTACAGAGTAAATGCAGATCCTAAAAACACACGTAAGGTCCATCTTATGAACACGATAGTTCAATATTTTATTTGCTAGTGAAAAAAGGGAAATAAAAGGAACTCATGAGGGTCACGACAATAAATCACAATGGGCCAATTTCAAGAAGCAATATAATATAATATATAAAATGTTATTAGAAAGAGAACAAAATTTAAAAGGTTATCAATGTAATGTGTATAGTGTTGTACTACTCTATGGCCAAAAGTGCTTCTCTTTTGCTTCCCCACACCCTTCAGATGCAGCTTTTCTACAGAGAAAGTGAGCTGTGTTGAAATAATGATCAAAAATTAAATAAATACTAGTAACATTTTAGACAGAGACCTGCGCGTTACGATTACACCAAAGTATACCAGTAATCAATTCTTGTAAAGTCAGACCTGCGCGTTACGATTATATGTGAATTAAAAGGGATTATTGAGACTGATATATAGAAAAAGACAGACATTGTTAGATGATAGGGTATGTATGTGGTTACAACTGTTAATTCGGTCTCACATTTACTTGTAGTCTATGTGATATGGAAGCAGAAGCACGTACACAGAACCGGAATCATATACAACTGCCGAAGCGACTTTCAAAAAAAAATTGAAAGCGTGTGTATATATATATATATATATATATATATATATATATATATATACTAATGTATTAGTTTAAAAGAAAATAATATTCAAAATAATATAATTCAAAATCAAAACCTTCATCTTCATTCTTAATAATCTATACCAAATAAACCGACCTCAAATTCTGTTTCGTCTAATGTATTAGTTTAAAAGAAAATAATATTCAAAATAATATAATTCAAAATCAAAACCTTCATCTTCATTCTTAATAATCTATACCAAATAAACCGACCTCAAATTCTGTTTCGAAAAGAATAATAATTCAAGTTTACATGTATAATAATCAAATTAATAATTTTTTAAGGGAATTAGATTAATCATTTCCACTATCACAAATATGATTAATACAGTGTATATATATATATCTAAGTAAACTTTCTTAAAACTTTATTGTTTACAAATAAATTTTACCATTAGTTCAAATATTTCACATATAATTTTATTTCTTATGTGTATTACATTTATTAAATAAGTAATTGAAAAATTAATAACTTTATATTTTCTACTTATTTACGATATCAAGTTGTAAAATGGAAGCATAGTATTTTAAAAGAGAGCCGCAAACTTCCAACATGTTTTTTTTTTAAGTTTATAGAAACAATTTGAAAACAAGATTCTATAACTTGCTAAAACTTTTTATTCCGACTTTGAGTCTTAAGCAAAAACATATGTCCGATGAAGCTTTCGTGCTATAGATCTACCTTGTAATTAATTACTAAATACTAAATTAACTTTATATTAGTTTTATTCTTTAACAAAATTTTACATAATTGTACACAGTTTGTCTTTTCATTAACGGTAATTTTAATTTAAATAAGCATATTTTTTTGCCAAAACAAAGAAGTAACACTTTTTGAATAAACAATATACAATAAACATGTTTATTATTAGGGAAATTACATTGTATAGCTTTCAAACAAATAATAATTTACTCTCTAGCTAAATATCCTATTTCACATATCTACTTCCTCTCTTTTATATAATATTGTCATATTACCCTAAGCAACAACCGGGAAAACCTACCCAAAAAAAATTACACCCATTACTCTCAGAATTAAATTACTTTGAGAATCCATGATCAACATACAACACTTTGATTAGTATATTTTGTGAAGAATAACAACAGATTTAAAAGAATGTCAAAACCAGTTATTCTTCTTCTTTTTACTTTTTAATAACACAAGACTTTTGCTGATTTATCAAAATATTGAATCTAATAACACTAGACTTTTAAAAAAATTTAACTACTTAGTGCAAAAACAAAACTAATGACACTAAATTTTAACTTTTTTTTTTTGAAAATTTGTAACTGAAAAACATAAGAATCATTATAAAATCTAAATGTCTTTACAAATATATAATCTAATAACACCCCCTAACGAAAACGAAAGATAGTTTGCTGCAATTCATGTATCTAACATGACTGGTGAAGCCCATTATATGGCTAGTTGTAGTTGTCAGCTCATAGGCCGATCACTGAATTCAACAATTTGCATATATGTATGAAAAAATTTAATGTATCATTGTCACGACAAGTGCGTATTCGTATGTCGACATCATTGAGTTAAAATAAAAGTTAGGCCAATGTATGGATATAACCAAAGATATGTAGCTGATATTGTATTGTCGGTTTATATTTTCTGTATTGTATTGTCTATTTTTTTGTTATATGCTTTATTGTATGTTGTTTAATATCATTTTGGAGCCACTTATAATAATAAGGGTTAATTTTCTGAATAATCAAAATGAGAATAAAAATTAAGTATATAACATTGATTTTGACATAATTCACTAACTAACATTTAACCGTTTTTCAGCCGGTTATACCTTCATCTTTTGCGAGTAGGTGGTGAAAGAGAGAAAAAGTAGATGATATGGTCGTTGTAAAACTCCACTATTAATTATCACACCACGTAATGCCACCAATACCACACGCCTGTTTACCACATAGATATGCATCAGATTTTTTTATATCATATTGCCGAAGTAGCATAAAACTCCAAATCCATTCACAATTCTTAAATACTAAACTTTACTCCAAACCCCTACCCTAAATACTAGCCAAAGCTAGCCTAACATGGAGGCAAATTCAGTCAATTGGTAAATTTTAAATCAAGCACAATCAAAAAAATCATCTAATAATGATACATAATTTAGAAAAATGGCAAAAAAAACATCACTACAAGTTTGTACACTTCACTTTTTTCTGGTGTAAAAGCAAGGCTGTAAGTTCTGAAAATGTATTTGAACTATAATGTGACAAATTGTTAGTAAAAAATAATAGTCAATGGAAAAAATAATAGATAATAACAAACACAACAACACAATACAACATTGATACTCCGTAAAAGTTTATAATTAACAGGTTACGTATATCAACATCATTTTATGTCTTGTTAATGGAAGTCTGGAAGATTTCTTTACTAGTGCCAGAAGCATTCATCAAGTCTGTTCACTCTCACCTTATTTTTATGGTATCCTCAACAATGTGCTCTCAAAGCTACTAGATGGAGCAGTAGAGGAAGGGGAATTTGCTTATCATCCACAGTGTAAGGAAGTAAAACTCACTAATCTAAGCTTTGCAGATGATATATTGGCCTTCACATATGGTACACCAGAGTCGTTATTAGAGGGTTTGGAGATCATGCAGTGATTCACATGAATGTCATGTTTACATAGTAATACAACCAAGTCATCTATTTATTCATCAGAAATAATCTATCAGCTCTCTTTTCTACAGCCTCTTTTTGGGTTTAGTAGTTGGAACTCTCCCATTCGATACTTAGGTATGCGACTGACTACCAAAATTCTCACTAGCCACGATTATAGGCTGCTGGTTGACAAAGTTAGAGGAAGAATGTCCTGCTCGTCTAACAAGTCTTTATCTTATTCTGGAAGGTTACAATTGATCAAGTTTGTTATCTCAATCATTGTGAATTTCTGGAACTCAACTTTCATCCTACCAGAAAAGTGTCTTGACACGATCAAAAGTATGTGTAATACTTTTTTTTGGTCGGCTTCACCTACCCAAACTCACAAAGCAAAAGTAGGATGGGATGATCTTTCTTAGAAGATGGGGGGTTAGGGGTGAGGAAGTTGTGGGATTCTGCTAGGGCCTTTGATTTGAGTCTCATAAGGTGACTATTTACTCAGCCTTCTTCTCTTTGGGTTAGCTGGGTCAAACATTATCTATTTCGGTACAACTCTTTTTGGCATGTTCGAGATGATTCTAAAAGATCTTGGATATAGCTTAAGTTGAGGGATGTTGCTTATCAATTCTTCAGATTTGAGGTAAGAGATAGAGATAGCAAACACTTTTGGTTTGATGATTGGCTGGAGAAAGGTCGTATGATTGAAATCATTGGAGGTGTGGGTACAACATACCTCGGTGTTGCTAGACACGCCAAGATCAGGGATGCAATAACTCTGGAAGGGTAGTGTATTAGAGGAAAGAGAAGTCAGACATTTCATGATCTCGACAACAATATCCAGGCTATAGATGTGCCACATGATGGGAAGGGAGATGACATAGTGTTATGGAAGCACGGGGCCGAAGACTATCACACAAACTTCTCAGCCTCAAGAACATGAGATCAACTTCAATCTAAAAGGAATATAATGGTTTATAGTAGAGTGGTCTGGTTTATTCTCTTTTATTACTTAGCTTGATGTAAAATACAGTTTAGCTACTGGTGATCGAATGAGGTAATAAAGAGCAGTTCAGAGAAATGCGAATTATGTGAAGAAAAAGATGAGACTTGAGATCATTTGTTCTTTGCTTGCCCTTTTTCTTACATAGTTTGAGAGGATTAGCGCGACAGCTTATGGGATCTAATATCAATCCGGACTGGCAATGGAGTCCAAACTACTTGGAAAACATAACACATAAGAGATTGGACACCATTCTAGCGAAGCTTTTGTTTCAGGTTTCTATCTACTATATATATAGAGAGAGAGAGATAAATACAAGGCGCCATCATCAGATCTAGACAGCCATGGATCAGATCAGATGCAGAGGCTCATTGAGAAGATTATGAAGAACACAATCCTATCTATCAAGTACAAATCTGAGCATAAATATGCACGTCTGCCTGGCCGGCAGGTGGCTTTAGCACTCAAATAGCAATTAGGATATACTCTCTCCATTTCATATTAAATGTCATTTTGATATTTTTCACGGAGATTGAAAATTGTGTAATAGACTAATATATATTCATTTAATGTGTGATTGATTAAATGAAAATGACTTAAATAAAAGCTTATTGGTTATTCAAAAGTAAAAATGAATTTAATGTACAAAGTTACATTGGAATGGTATATTTTGAAACAAAAAAAATAAACAAGTGACATTTATTATAGAACACAGCGAATACATATACTAAACTTCATAGATTCTAATCAGTTAGGACTGCTTTGTAAATAATAACAATAAATTTGAATCTCATCAAAAATATAATTTATAATTATCATCAATTAAAATATTTAATAATCTACAAAAGTTTTTGGCAAGACTCCTTTTAAACTTCTTTCATCTGTAATTTGTTTCGTTTGAAAACCTTACCACGTAATTAAACATTTTAATATTTATACAAAATGATTTTCTTCTAGTTTTTTACTCTACTTAACCGGAAAACAAACTGTTCATCATATTAGTACTGGCTGTGTCGATTTTCTGATTAAACAAGTGATGTATGAGACAGACAATTAAACATTAAGGGGGCAGGTACAAAACTATTAGAATGAAAACAGAGTTACATCTTGTAATGAAAAACATAATTTGACATGAATTTTGATCATTTACAGAGACGTCAGAGGATAGTATCATTTTTGTTTTTGTTTCTTCTCGTTTCTCCATCAGACAAAAACTACTTACACTAGAGAGACAGACATATATGTCAGAGGGAAGAAAGAAGCAGTAAAGATGATTATCTGATGAAACATTGTGAGGTAGACTCGCCAATCTCTCAGCATTCACATCTCTTTGCTAATGTTTTCTTTACTCCTCTCACAATCTTACCGAACCATATCAAGTTCATGACACCGAGCGCAGCTGGTACCCCAAATACCAGAGCGTATCCAAAGATGTGCATCCTCATGACCTATAACCCCAAAAACAAAAGTAAATCCAATCACATAAACAAACTAGGATATTAGATAATATTGTTATGTGTCGAATTCAATGGGGACGGTTTTGATGCAACTTTCGACCCATATATGAAGAGATTACCGAGAAGGAGATCATGAGTTTTTTACCTGGTTGTAGTGCAGATAGACATGATAAAACATGTATATAAATAGTAGAATTCTAGCAACCTGACATGAAAATGTTACGAGTGATCAGTAGACACCATAATGTTGTGCATCAAAATGAGTCGAATGTTTATGTACCAGCCACGCCAAGAAGATGAAAACGCCATTGACAACATATGCCATCGACTTCTTCATACCAGCTGTGTCCAGGTACCTTCATAAGACCCCCAAGATAATCCGCTCGTTGTGTCAGAAGAAAGATTACTAAGCTGAAAATCTTGTAATGTACATGGAAAACAAAAGTGGGACTTACCATCTCAAGTTGATCTCGGGGGTTGTAATCTCGGAGATGAGGACCATGTATGTATACAACTGTCCTTCCCCGGAAAACAAGGAGTAGGCAACTGCTACCCCTGATAGCGAGTGATGCAAAATCTGAAATCAAATGCAAGGTTTAGCATTAGCATCTTTATGGAGTTGGGCGGTGTAGAGGTTTTAAAAATAGATAAACCGAAAGTAAAACATCAATCAGTAGATAGAGCAAAGTGGTTGGGGAAGAAGAGTTACTTACATACTCAAGTCCACCCAAAGAAGGATATTTCCAGAAGATCATCCCAAGATCAGCAATGAAGTAACCAATGGATAACTGCAAATATAATTTATATGTCATGTTCAAACATTCTTCTCTCAAAGACTCAACATTAGGTTTTGGTCACAGTTAAACAAGAGCTTACCCCTAGACCGAGAGAGGAAAGACGTGAGCTCCGGAACACAACAAGATCATTGTGCCACCTATCGGAAAAGAGATCGGACCAGAAGACAAAGTAGAGCGACATTGCGGAGATAAAGATAGCATGAACCGTTGAGATACCACTGCAGCCCAAAACACGACGGAACAACATCAACAAAAACCCAAAGATCATAAATGAACAGAGACAAGACTTTCTGAAAGAGTCAACAATCCATCAACAAAACACAAACCGGTTGTTCCATTCGATTCGTTGAATCTTGGTGAGGATGATATAGGTCTTGGAATGTGAGTTGCTGATGAAGTGACAAAGATCATAGACCTACAAAAAGAATCATTAATCAAACGATTAGGATCAAAATCTAGCTTTGTCCCTTTAAAATCTAGAAAGAAAGAGGGAAACATTTTTTTACCACTTTGCAGAGGAAAATGCCGGTGAGAACAGAGGTGTAAGGAATAAAAGGATCAGCCAAGAGGTAGTTGTTGACCAAATGCTGAGCTTGATGATGATAAGCCTTTATGGCACCAATCGTTTGCAAAGAGGTCGACGACATTGCAGAGATTATTTGATTATTATACAGATTCGATCTATCGATTCCTCATCTCATCATTCGCCACACCGCCCTACACCCATAACAGAATCAATCTCGAGATGTTAATCTCAACGATAGAAAAAGGAAACTCCAGATTAACCTAATCTCTAATTGATTCATCCTACTTCTCGTCATATAGAAAACGCCTAATCTCAAATGCAGATTCGATATGCGATACCTAGATCCCTACAAATGAGTCAAAATCAACGAAACTCGGATTCAATCCAAGTCAAATCCGATCCACGAAACAAGAAGATTTGGTACCTCGTGTAGGGGAAAATCTGAATAAATCTCTCGGAGAAATGGACGCAAAGGAAGGAGGAGACGCTTTTAGAATCGGCGGCGAGAAAAGTGAGAGAAAGGAAGCAGCGAAGCTTTAGCTTTAATCAATGCGCGAAATGTGAAGGAGAAGAAGAAGATGAGAAGAACACAAAAGACTCGTCGATCTGAGGGGAAAAAAAAAACTACAGCTGGTGCACGAAAAACAACTATTAAATTAAAATAAACTGTTACATTAAAAAACTAGAATTAGGTATTTAATTTCAACTAGTTCTAATTTTAATATAAAATAGTACTGGCCAAACTTATGTTAATATACATGTATGTTATTGGGGGGGGGAAAAACATGAACCCGACATCTAACAAACTGAATCAAAATAAATATTAGAATTAGAGTATTATTATCGTTCGATTCGTGTGAATCACTTCTACTACCATGTCTTTTTCATTTGCTTAGGTAGACTCTCTTACAACAATTTTTTCTTATAATATATAAAGATATAAAAAGAAAAGTAAAGAAGAAGATGGTCTGTAAAACAAACCAAAAAAAAAAATTGAGCCGCCGCCGTAAAGAAAAAAAAAAGCGATCTTGAAGAAGAAACATCGAACACCGGCGTTCGGCCTTTCTGGTCGCCGCTGACTGCTTCTCTTCTCTCTTCTCCTTTTATTTTTGCTCTCCTCCTCCTCTTAGTTGATGGCGTCAATATGTATGGTGTCTCTGGTTGGGGTCCGTTCGGCATTGGATTCTAGATCTGCTCCGGGAGAGCTAGATTCGGCGGTCTGGGGCTCCTTGTTGGAGCATCGACGAGACGACTTCGGTTTGAAGGGTAAGGGAGTCGGCTTTTAAGATGTATCTGTGTCAGATCTCGTTTTTCTCTTTGTAGATCTGAGTTCTGTTTGTTTCGATGTCGGCATGGATGATTTGGAAACAAGCTCTATCCTCTGTTTCTTCTCTGTGACAAGCAGCATTGGTCTTTGTGGAGAGGTTTGTGAGCTTTAGATGTGGTTGTGGGTTGGCGACTTACCTAGGCTTGGGAGTGTCTCCCCTTTCTCTGGAGTTATCTCTGGTGGTTGTTGATCTTTATTGGTCAGAGCCTTGTTGCGAGCTCAATTCTAGTTTTGTGAGGATAGGATGGAGATACCTGTGTTTTGGAGTTAATGCTTCTTTGCTGGTTGATTTCCGCTGTTTTGTTAGTAATAGTCCTGGTGTTGGAGTGGTTTTCATCCAGTTACCGGCTGTGTGAATAAGACGTGTGTTCAGGAAGCTTTTATAGGCTTCGCCGTGAGGTGTTGGTGCGTATGAGGCGCGTAGAGAACCTACTCAAGGTCCAATGGCAAGTCTTAGTTGGGATTGAAGGGTGTTTATAGCGACGGTTAAGGATTCAAACCTCTCTCGATCCAGTTTATGTTTTGGTGATGTTCGTGTGCTTCCAGGTTATCTCGCTGCTCTTCTTATCTTGAGTTTATTGTTGATGAATTCTCGCTAGGTAACCTCGTCTTTGGGTACAAGGTTGAAGCCTCCTCTCCTGTTGTTCTGTTCTATTATCCGGCCTCTCGACATCTTTCTTTTTCTTTGTTGTTGTTAGCTTTGGGGGTTTGTGTTTTGTTCATCTGTTGGCTCTGGGAGGTATATATTACCTCTCTGGCTCTTAGCTTTAGACAATGTTTTTATTGTATGTGTGTAACCGAATGTTTGATCTAATCTTAATCTATCAGATGACAAAAAAAAAAAAAATGGTTTGTTATTAGATAATTTCATTATATGGCGATTAAAACTTGCATGTGACATTTTTGTGATTTGCAAAAAGAAGCATAACTGAAAAGATCGTCACATGTTAAGAAGCAAGTAACAAAAAGTTAAAAGGTAGATTGATGGTGTAATAAATGAGATTGTGCAAAGCATAATACCCGACCAATCATTGAGATTTTAACCCGTTTTAATGTTCAGTACTACTAAAAAAAGCTTTTGAAATCGTCCAGGCATTCACCTTCAATGATTTATGTTAAGTGAAATATCTTTCTCATGGGCCCATGAATTATCAGAAAAACAGAGAACCCATGACTGAATAACATCGAAGGCAACTAGAGGCTCCATTATGTTATTTTGTATGCATGTGTCTCTCTCATACACTCACCGTCACTTGACTTTTGTAATAGAAAATTGCATGATCAATGCATGATCACTGCGAAAAATAACCAAATAGATAAGAATCAATGATGTTTTTCTGTATGCATATATCTCTCATTGACTTATCCTTACTCAACTTTTGTAATACAAATTGCATGATCAAATGCATGATTGATATGCTCAAATTTACTCTAAAAGCACCTCTATTTAGGGATCAAATACACATGCATCGGATCACACAATAGATGGGAGCCCTAGCTTCCGATGAGCCCCACACCTGTGACAGCTTGAGAAGCCTACAAAATGGAGGATTTATCATCGTCTATAAGCTTTCAAGAAACAGAAAACATGGTTCCAAAAAGACTTACCGAAAAACAAGATTTTAGAAAACGCACACCAGTCATCTATATCCCACTTACTTGAATCGGTTATATCCCTCTTCTTCGCTTAAGCACCGATTCTTTCTAAAAGGGAGTCAACCTTTGCTCATCCTTTATGTGGATCCGCTAGCTCGGTTTGAAGAGTATCCTAGATAGAAGGAGAATGGTGGAGATGAAATTAGCTCGGCTGATTTTAAGGTGGTCCAACAAAGTTGGCATCTATATGGATGGTCTGACGAAGAGTCATCTTTCAAATCATTAGAGGTTTTCCTGATTTAAACATCTGACGTTGATGGAAACTCTGGTTACAAGTAGCGGTTTGGCGAGAGGAGGAATTGAGTGATGATATTGGTTTCCTATTTGGAGCTTTCATCGGAGGAAGACATGTGATGGTGAACAGAGAAGATGACTGGAGAGCGCATGCTCACCGGAGTTCGCAAAATGAGAAGCGATTTCTTTGTCCTCGTAAAGCCACATGTGTGTAATCCTCTTTTAGGAAGCAACATGTGTTCTTTCATTTGGGTCTTTTATCATGTTCTCTTTCATAAAGCTTTTGGGCTAAATTAATGAATAGAGTTGACAAAAAAGGAGCTATACGAAGTGTGGAAATAAATACTAAAATAGATGTTACTAGGTTGAGATCCGTGCCTTGCGCGAGATCAACATTATATATATAAATTATTTTATGTATTATATGTTTTAGGGCAATTCTCTCAAATAGCTTTTTAAAGTTTTTGTTACGAAAATAGCCCTAAAAAAATAAAATGACTAAAATGACATATTTTTCTTTTGAAAATTTTAATTTTATTTTTTTATTTTCAAAAATTTAAACCCATCTTCAAAATCCAACCCCATAACTTTAAACCCTAAATCTTAGATTAGTTAATCCTAAAGATATAAATGCATATTTATCCTTCAATAAAATCTCTTTTGTCATTTTCCTCTTTGAGGGTCTATTTTTGTGAAAATAAACTAAAAATGACTATCGAAATGAATTTCTCTATGTTTTAACATATTATGAAATAATAAATATATATTGAATAATTAAAGTAAGTAACTATTACATATATAATTAAATTGGTGTGAACATATAAATCAATTTTGTTAATCCAAACAATAATTGTTTTTCTATTTGATAGAATATGTAATTAAATTTAAATGATATTAACATACATATTATATTTTTAATTTTAATATCTAACAAAATGATGCTTTCTACTCATATGGTTTTTTTGATTAATAGGTTTTTATTGTGGGATTAATCGTTTTAGTAATTTATAATAGTTTAAAAATTAAGTTGTTAATGCTCGTTCAAAGCTTTTATCCAAAAAATTTGTTCAATGTAAATTTCAAAATTAAATTATTTATGTATTTGATATACTTTATAATTTAATTTAAAATGATATATATATATATATAAATTAAACTTAATAATTAATTAAATTAAATTTGTACTTATATGATTTTGTAATCATTTGTATTTTGTCATAACAAAAATTATAAACCATGGATGTGAATGTGAGAATTTTAACAGTTTTAATAATTTATAATCGTTTTTTAAAAATTCAAAATATAACATATACATAAAATCTAAAATTTTTAATATATTTAATGTGGTTGTTTAATTTATTTTAATATTTTAAAATGAAACAATATGATAAAAGATACACTAATTTTTATCAAATCTTTATTATTCAAAATCATTAATTGTCATATATACTTTAGCCACATTAGAAAATTCCGTAACTTTTATCCCCTATATATTAAAAGAGAAGTATTACAACATTTTAGCTATGACACGTGTTATCACTAAAATGTTTCACAAAGTCTTTAGAGAAATATGTTGGTCCACTAAACATATATTATATACTTCTCATTAAACTAACCATAAATTTAATTAAAAATCTACAATTAATATTTTTCATTCTTTCCTTAAATAAAAGTTAAGGAATTACCAAAAGTGAATAAAACATATATTTGACAATTAATGATTTTAATAATAAAGGTTTGATAAAAAATTTACATATCCTCCATTATTTTTCATTAATGTTGTATTATTAAAATATATTAAAAAAATCATATTAACCATATAATAAAAGGGTTTTTTTGCAAATATGACTCAAAACTTGAAGTCAAACATAAAACTAACCCATGTTTTTTTTGGAACTTTGACTTGTCTCTTTCACCCCCAAAGTTCAGGTTATTCACGAAAATGCCATCATTTTTTTTCTTTTTTGAAAATGCTTATTTTACTCTATCGCCCTCATCTTCCTCAAGTATTCACAATATTGTCATTCCCATGAATACACCAACCACCATGAACAACCAATTTGAAGCTCTTAATGCACATAAAAATCGATTTACACTCTTACTTTCTCAATTCTTATGAACCAAAAAGAACATCTCTTTACTTTCTCTCCATATTCATAAAAAAAAAACCCAATATTTTGATTCTAAAATTTTTATGGTTCATAGAGCCATTGAAGCTTACGATTCTTGGTGGGTCACTTTTGTTTGAGATTATGGGTGCTTGGAGAAGACTTTTGTGTGCTAAATAAGTTATCTCACTGGTTAAAACTATGAAATTAGTTTTTTTCTAGATATGTTCGTCCAGACAACTTCCGGGTAAGTCGTCTGGCTGTAGACGACTTACATGGAAGTCTTCTGGTCAATGCAGATGTTAATTTTGCAATTGACGTTTAAATGTGTTTTTCTAAAAAAAAAATCGAGACGACTCCATGTAAGTCGTCTAAGGTAAACGGGTTAGTTTTGCATTTGACCTGATTGTGTTTAACAGGATTGTGTCAGAAATTTGACTTTTCCTGGACGACTCAGTAGAAAATTAAAAAATCAATATTTTGTTATACCTAGACGATTTCCATGTAAGTCGTCTCAGGTTAGTTTTGTAATTGAAAAATAAAACAAAAAAAATTATTTTTGTCTAGACGACTTACACGGAAGTCGTCCATGATTTTATTCCGAGATTCTGGTCAAACCTTGCTTATCTTGGACGACTTCCATGTAAGTCGTCGGACGACGTCCGTGTAAGTCGTCTAGAAAAAAATATTTTTTTTGTTTTATTTTTCAATTACAAAACTAACCTGAGACGACTTACATGGAAATCGTCTAGGTATAACAAAATATTGATTTTTTAATTTTCTACTGAGTCGTCCAGGAAAAGTCAAATTTCTGACACAATCCTGTTAAATGTAAAACTAACCTATTTTCCCTAGACGACTTACATGGAAGCCGTCTCGAATTTTTTTTTTAACAAACAAAGATGGACGAGTTCCATGTAAGTCGTCTAGGTTAAAAATCAATTGCAAAACTAACCTAAATGGACGAATTCCTAGAAGTCTACCAGACGACATCCGTGGAAGTCGTCTGCGTCAATGTTTGATAAACTTTCATTTTCTCTAAAACTATAAAGACTTTTTATTTTTTTTTGTTAATTCATGTATATTAGTCAATATTTGGGCTACTGAATGAAATTTATAACTTAATTGGTGATATTTATAAGGTTACCAACATTCATGCTTAGTAAAGTTTCTAGCTAATTGAGTTTTCTACGTTAGTTTTTGTAAATTTGTTAAGTAACTTTAAGATATGTTTATTTAA
>NC_027754.1:15468699-15470044 GCF_000695525.1 Brassica oleracea var. oleracea
ATAGACATACTTTTATAGAACACACAAAGTTCATATCCAAGTGGAAGATGAGAACCATCTGATTAAAACCTGTAACAAAAAGATAGATTAGTGAGAAAGACATGAGACAAAAATGAAAAATTCATATAAAGTTTAGTGTTTTCAAGTCAAAGAGATTAGAGTGGGTTTGGAGAGTTTTAGTTTGGAAAAAAAATATGAATTTTATGCAACAGGAGGTTACCAAATGAAGAAAAATCAACATAAGAACTTACCAAAACGCTCAGATCTATTATGAAAGGGAGACATGGGAGAAGACTCTGGAAGTCGTCTGGAAGACTTCCTGGAAGTCGTCTGGAACATTATATTTTAGAAGAATTTCGATAAGACTTCCTATAGGTCTTCCAAAGTCTGATCCAGATCTGAAAAACATGTATATCAAATCCAGATCTGTAAAACCTGCATATCATATCAAAAAACGTTCAAATGGCTTAAAAACAGAGAAAATGAGTGGAAAATTATATAGACATACTTTTATAGAACACACAAAGTTCATATCCAAGTACAAGATGAGAACCATCTGATTAAAACCTGCAACAAAAAGATAGATTAGTGAGAAAGACATGAGACAAAAATGAAAAATTCATATAAAGTTTAGTGTTTTCAAGTCAAAGAGATTAGAGTGGGTTTGGAGAATTTTAGTCTGGGAAAAAAATATGAATTTTATGCAACAAGAGGTTACCAAATGAAGAAAAATCACCATAAGAACTTACCAAAAAGCTCAGATCTATTATGAAAGGAAACATGGGAGAAGACTCCGTCAGAAGACTTCCTGGAAGTTGTCTGGAAGACTTCCTGGAAGTCGTCTGGAAGTCTTCCTGGAAGTCATCTGGAAGTCTTCTAGCCCAGAAGTCTTCCAGATCTGAAAAACCTGCATATCCAAATCCAGATCTGAAAAACCCGGATCTCCAAAAACGTTCAAATGACTTAAAAACAGAGAAAATATGTGGAATATTAGATAGATCTACCTTTATAGAACACACAAAAATACATATCTAAAATTAATAAATCTACATTTAAATGAGTGGAAGATGAGAACCATGTGATGAAAACCCACAAAACAAGATAAAAAAGTGAGAAAGACATGAGACAAAAATAATAAATTAATATAAAGTTTGGTGTTTATAAGTTCAAAGAGATTAGAGAGAGGTTGGAGAGTTTTTGAATGATGAACATACCATTTTTGTTGCAGCTATTTGAGAGGAGCAGAGAGAATGTGTAAAAAAATTTCAATATATGGAGACAAAAATTCCAATAAGGTTAAATATTTTCGATCAGAAGACTTACTAGACGACTTACTTGTAAGTCG
>NC_027754.1:15470203-15476422 GCF_000695525.1 Brassica oleracea var. oleracea
TAGAAATAATCACACGTAGATAAAAATTTAATTTTTCAAAAAAACATTTAAGCTTTCCAAAATCTAACCCTAATAATACATACAATACTACAACATATGTTGTCAAACCCTAGACCAAAGAATATCATGATTCACTACTTTCACTCATCTATGTTGAAAACAATTCAACTTTATTATATCTTAATTTATATCACTTAAAACTATTTATAATTACATGAGTTTAATTTTTCGCTTATCAAAATATTTTTTACAAAATTTATAAATTATTTTTAAGATCAACTATACCAGACGACTTCCGTGGGCGTCGTCCAGAAGACTTAACAGAATCTCAGAAGACTCAGAAGACTTAGCGGGGATATATTCGTAAAAATGAGTTCTGTTTTTTGTTTGGTCACAAGGGGTTGACTATAT
The DNA here is from genome assembly GCF_000695525.1 of Brassica oleracea var. oleracea. NCBI lineage: Eukaryota > Viridiplantae > Streptophyta > Magnoliopsida > Brassicales > Brassicaceae > Brassica > Brassica oleracea. Next base: position 15,470,615 of record NC_027754.1, read on the forward strand.
TTTCACAAGGCTTTTGGGTTACATTTGCATTTGATTCAAGTTTGGGTATACTTTTGCAATCAAAATCAAGTTTTAAGTCATATTTGGTAAATCTCCCATAATAAAAATTTAGATTTTTTTCATATATGTTATATTTTGAAATTTAAAAAATGACTATAAATTATGAAAACTATAAAAAGTCTCACAATGAAAATTTTATAATCAATGGTTTAAATGTTTTGCAATGATAATATACAAATGATCATAAAACCATATGAGTAAACTCACATTTAATAGATATTCAGATCAATATATATATATATATATATTATACACACTAAACTATATACCATATACCATTAAAATATTAAAATATTTTAATTTAAAAATTTGCACTAAACAAGTATTGACATTTTAATCTTTTAATTTTTGAAATTCGTATTGAATTTTCAAGAAAGATTATAAGTTATTAAAAATATTAAAAGTTCCACACTAAAAAATTGTATTAATGGTTTAAAAAAATTGTTCAAAAAATACAAATGATTGTAAATAAAAGTTATTGTTTAATTAATTACATGCAATACAAAATAGAGAAAATAATTGTTTAAATTTATTTACCACAAAATGATTGTAAATAAAAGTGATTTATTTAATTTATGTATTTGTGTCAGTTTAATTATATACTTTACAATTAATATTTTTCAATTATTCTATATATTTATTAATTTGTTTCATGATATGTGAAAAAATCGTTAAACAATTAACATTACGCAAAAAATAATGGTTATTAAACTAGCTTAAAGAAATAATAAAAACATTAATAATGAATTTATGGTTAGTTTAATAAAAGCCTTATTATATAATTATATGAACCAAACTATTTCTTTAATGATTCTAAGATTCATCATAGTGATGACACGTGGCTACAAAAAGAAGTTATAATGTTTCTTAATTAATATATAGGAGATATGAATATAAATTGATAGTTAAATGGCTAATGCATTTTGAAGAAATGATCATTTATGATAAAATATATGGATTTAGAGATGGGAAATTGCCACAAATACCATATTCATAGTATCACTTTTCATTTTTACACTAACCATTTTTACCCTTACTTTTAATGAATGGTAAAAGACACTTATACTCCTAGGATTGACTAATCTAGACTTAGGGTTTAGAATTGAGGGGTGGGGTAGGGTTTTTGGAGTGTGAAATTTAGAATTCTAATAAATATATAGATAAATACTTTAAAAAAAATTAAAAAATAGTTTCAAACATAATTTTTGATTTTCAAAAATAAATTTTGAAAAAAAATAATAAAAAAAAAATCGAAAAAATCAAAAAAAAATTATAAAAAAGTTCGAATTTGAAAAAGTATAATTCGAAAATATTAAAAAAAAATTATTAATTTTTTTATTTTATTTATTTATATTTTATTTATTTAAATAATGATTTATTATATATATAACAAGGGCATAAGAGTCTTTTGCCACTTAATGAAGAATGTATTTTTGAAAATGTCCCTTTAGTGGTGGCAAAGATGAAAAGTGGTATCATGAAAGTGGTAAACATAAAATTTCCCCTTTCGAGATTCGAACGGAAGATAATTGATTATATTTAAAGTATATGTTACGGATGTACAAACATGTGTTATAAAGGTTCCAGCGGATTAAACATGAGGAATTTTCATGTTTACCACATTGTTGGTATCATTATTCATGTTTACCACCACTAAAGAAATCTTTTCAAAAACACTTTCTTTATTAAGAGGTAAAAAAGACTCTTATACCATTGCTATATTTATATAATAAATAATTATTTAAATAAATAAAAACAATAATTTTGCATGTTTTCGAATTATATTTTTTCAAATTCGAAATTTTTGTAAATATTTTATTATATTTTCAATTTTTTTTTGAAATTTGAAAACTATTTTTTAATTTTTTAAGTATTTATTTATATATTTATTATAATCTTAAACTTGACATTCCATAAACTCTATTCCACCCTCAACTCTAAACTCTAAATCTAGATTAGTTAACCATTGGATGATAAATGTCATTTTTCTTCTTTAAAACTAAGCGTAAAAGTGGTAAAGATAAACATGAAAAATGATACTATAAATGTGAAATATTTGGCAATTTTTATTAAAACTAGGGTCGGTCCGCCCTACGGGCAGGAAGTTAGAAAAAAACTATTTTATACAATAATATGTTTGTGCTATTGTATGAAAAAAAGAAGAAGTTAGGAACACTATTTATCATGAAATCATGGACCTTAAAAAATAATTAAATTAGTAAATTCAATTTTGCATCACTATATAATATTATACATTTATATGTACGTTCACCAATATACTATAAACCTATTGGTTCATCTAGTTTTTTTGGTTTTTACGGTAAAATAAATAAAAATATTTTATTATATTTTCGACACATGTAAATCCAATTAAAATCATCGTACTCGGTTCTGTTGATTTAGATTAATTTGTCATACTGGTATGATCGGATTGAATATCAACAATATCATAAGAGATGTTTTCATGACGTATTCATAAGACGAAAACACGACATTATTTGTTTATTTAAATATAAAAGTATATTGTTAAAAGTATTATTTTAATTTGATCTAAAGCCCACACAACAATATTCTCTCATGTTTATGAGTTACACCAAAAGCCCACACGATCTCTAACTCCAAGTTAATGAAATGCCGATTTTTGGATGCGGACATGTTTCGGCTTCTTAAAACTCGAATTAGTGACGTGTCCACCTACGTGGACATCATAGGAGGAAAGCAAATTTAAATTATATTATGTACTTTTAACAAATTGTTTTAATATAGATTTTATATTTTATTTCTAACTGATTGTCTAAATCTTTGTTTTGATTATGTAATAATCATTGGGTGTGGTTCCACTATTTTGTTTCTTATTAATTTCTCTGAGCTTCAGCTTTGTTACTAAAATAGAAGAAAATATATGAGATTCTTATTTCTGTTTTTTTTTTGTTAGAATAAGTTCAATAAAACATAGAAAAATATCGTTGGTTTTTGTTTTTCTGAATGTTCTTTATCTATCTTTGAAATTTCTGTTTTTACATTATATTAATTTATATTAAAAAGCTATTCCTTATTTCTTGTTATTTTTCATTTTAAAACTTTTTAAAAGTTTATGTTTTAATTATGATTGAATCCTTGATTGTGGTTTGCAACTTTAGTTTTTTTATTAACTTTTAAACTTGATTTTGGTAACTAAAGAATAATGTGAGAATCAATTTTTGGTTAAAGTTGGTTTAATGAAATCTAAAAATCACTATAATAAAGGAATTATCTATTATTTTCAAAAAAATTGAATTATATTATGTAAATTCACCAAACTATCATTTGATGAAAGAAAATGATTGTAATTTTTTGGAAGGAAAATGAAATATTTATTAGAAAACGGATTGCTAGTGTTTTTGTATTCGTTTGTTTTTTCCTGAATTATAGGATGAGCTTTGGAACAACTCAGAAGCTCTCTATACAATGAACATTAAATCAAAGGGAACTACACAGAAACAACAGAGAATTTGTGGCTATGCCATTCAACTTTGTGGCCCACTATGTATGTTCTTCGATGAAGATATCTATGCGCTGGACGATCTGAAAATTGTTCTCAGACTAGTTCATTTATGTAAATCAGTTGAACATTCCTCAAAGCTTAAAACACCATCGCTTTGTATCAGTTAAATCAGTTAAACATTCCTCTACTTCCTTTTACTCTTTTCTTGATCTTCTTTTTGTTCTTCTTCTTCCTCTTTGAGATTGGAACAGAGTATCTCAGAAAATGTGGGTGGCTAGATAATTCTCTAACTCTCCGAGTTTACAAAACACAGTGTATCGTCAATCATGGAAGAATGAAAGATCCTGATTCCAGATCATATTAATGGATGCTCAATAGTACTTAGAAAGCATTTCCTAGATTACTCGAAAGCAGAGGCAAAATATGAGAAATAGAGTCAAACCCTTTAAGCAAAAGCATCAAATCATTGATGGTGAAGACTCTAAAGAATTTTTAGTAACCGCGATCAGGCTTCAAATGTTCTGTTAAAACAGAGATGACTTAATAAACCAATTTTCACGACAGAGAAAAAAAGTCATGCTTTCTTCAAGCTTCCACTTATCAATCTTAAAAGAGAAAAGCCATTTTTTTAAAGATGGGAACCTCACCTGATCAAAAACAGGGTATATGTAATCTGCGATCTGAATTTCTACATTTTCTCGATTTCCCTGTTAAAATCAAACACCAATAGATCTGAATTTCTAAAGCATCCAAGAACACAACATTGCTGCTAGACCAGTGCCATTCAATGATGCCCTGAACCCAATAAGACAACCCGTTCAAAATCTTATATGAATGGATAATCAAGAACAATAAGTCTAATCCAAAACACATGTAGGTTAAACATGTGAAGGATTCAAAAAAAGTAGATACTTGCTCATTGAGAAGAGTGTTAAAGACGCATCTCCGCTGTGTTTGAGTTTGAGCAACGTCCTTCTTTCATGTTAAGAAAAGAACATACGAAGCCGACATATCTAAAGGTGATGCGTAAGTAGTTTATGCTTGTAGCTTGTAAATCTGAACGGTGTAAGCAGGAGCCGAGCCTCGACGACGGACGAACACTTACCGGACTTCAAATCTGAGAAAAAACCCCTCGAATTAGCCATATCGAAATCTATGTGTGGAAATATAAGAATTGCGAAGAGAGGATGAGTTCAAGGGAGAAATCTCACACATATTTATACTGAACTCACACCGCCTTTGAGATCTATTTAGCGCTTCAAAGACACATCGTGGATGAGAGAATTAATGCGATTGAAGACGAAGCCATAAATGGACAGTTTCAGGCATGAGATGAAGCTCAAACGTCATCATCTCCGGCCGCATGAAGAGAAAGTTGATCTGCGTATTTTCTCCAAAGTCATATTAGGATTAGAGAGACGTCGCCTTCTTTCTCTTTTGGGCCGGACAATTCACCTGATCACTCAACATGCATGCGAGCAAAGCCCAAGATGTCATCAAGTTATTGATACGGTGCGTGTTGAGGGTCTTGGACACGTGGCAAGACGTCATGAACCGAATTGATGATGTGGACGCTGACGTGGATAGGCTGAGAGGGAAGCAAAGCCTTCTTTATATATAAAGATTTGAAAGGCAAAAATAGGTTGTTTATTTGTGTTTTTTAAATGAAAAGTGAAGACTAAAATAGCGTATCGAAGAGTTGAAATTTTTGTTGTTCAATTTGAAAGTTGAAGATTTTTTTTCTGAAATTTCTATGTGAAAGAAATACAAAAATATCTAAATTGTTATGAACCAGATTGTAGATGAATCATAACCAAGAGATTATGATTTGTAATCTTTCCATTTATCTATGACGGTGTAATCTCCTATATAAGGAACCTCTATGTTATGAATAAAGATAGACTTTTCCATTAATTTAATAACACGTTATCAACACGAAACTCTAAATCCCTAAGCTAATACCCAAATCGAAAAACCCTAAAACCCTAACCCTAGCCGGCGATCCGACGAATCCTAAACCCCGATCGCGTCTCTTGTTCCAGCTCGCGTCTCCGATCAGCTTCAGCCCAAGGCGTTCCTGATCCTAGCTCAGACGTTCGCGACCCGAGAGCAGCTCCAGCACGCGACCTCTTCTTCGTTCGCGACAGCATCAGACAGCTCGCGTCCGACGATCAAGGGGTTCCCGATCAAGCAACAAAGGACGTCCGCGACCCGATTGAAGCGACTCGATCCATTCCAGCTCGCGTCCCGTTCGTGTCCAGCTC
>NC_027754.1:15477196-15477545 GCF_000695525.1 Brassica oleracea var. oleracea
AATCTATATTCTAGTATTGCTAAAATCAGCCTTGAAACCGATTGAGTGATTAATAAATCTTTTTACTAGTCTTGCTATAATCCATTGATTGTTAAACCCTAATTGCATGATTAATTGAATCTGTTTTTGCTAGTCTTGATAAATCATAATATTATGAGCACATAGAAATAGTATTGCTGAGACTTGCTAAAAATTGACTGATTGATTAAATGCCTTTAAGATTGATAGTCTCATTGTCCTCACAAGATTGAAATCCGAATTGATTGTTTTTAAGAGTAAGGTCGCATGAAAATTATACCTACATATTGAGTGATATATGATTTGAGATGTCGAAAATCAACCTGGATTT
>NC_027754.1:15477755-15478521 GCF_000695525.1 Brassica oleracea var. oleracea
GAGATATGATCACCAAAGAACGGTGTTATTACCAAAGGCCCTATTTGATTTCAGGAATCCCAGAATCCAGGACTATAAGTCCGTGGATGAGTCTATTGCTAGCTAGGAAAAATAATGGATTACTGATGAGAACAGTGAATTGAGACCTCCTGGATTAACCCCATTACCTGATACCAATAAGGCCGCAGAAGAAAAAAAAGGTAATCACGTCCAGAATGATAGACCACACAGTCATAGCCGTGGAGGGTGGAAAGGACGTGGCCATGACCACTATAACACATTTGGCCGTGGGAATCACTATGGCAGAGGCCGTGGGTATCAACTCAATTTGAGCCATGGTCAAGGCAGTGGCCGTGGTATATTCTTTAAACCACAAAGCTCGACCAAATCAGTGTGCCATAGATGTGGAATGGGGAACCATTGGGCTAAGATATGAAGGACTCCCAAACATTTTTGTGACCTCTATCAAAGAGAGTCTGAAAGGGAAGAATCCTGAAACCCACTTGGTCTATAAAGATGGTGAAAATAATTTCGAACATGATCAAGATGATCTTATGGAATATGAGACTTATGATTGCCTAAAAGAATCAAGTTGATAATCTGATTTCGACATCAAACTTGTGTGATTGTTTTGCTTGTATGTTTTCTCTGATTTTTATCTCTTTGAATTTATTTCTATTGCATTGTCTGTTTAGATTAAATGAATGAATGATTTTTCTATATGAGTACACTGAAAAACGCCAATATAAGTACTAAAGCAGGTATC
>NC_027754.1:15479300-15490160 GCF_000695525.1 Brassica oleracea var. oleracea
ATAATGAAAGTACTAGAGGGTATTGAGCTGAAAGTACAGCAAGTTCTCGAGAACAATATTGATAATCATCAAAGTATATGATCTGAATATCCTTGGAACCTCTGGATACAATTTTCCTAACAGTTGAATATCTCAAGAAAGAGTTTGAGATGAAAGATCTTGGAAAACAAAGTTTTGTTTGGGATTACAGCTTGAGTACATTAACAATGAAATTTTTGTGCATCAAATAGTATATACAGAAAAGGGTACTCAAGAGATTTAATATGGACCAGTCTCACCCATTATCTTGTACATGGGCGTGAGATCACTTTTTTGGACACTGGTCCATTCAGTCCAAAGGTGGACGATAAAGAAGTCTATTTAGTTATGAGATGGACGATGCATAAGCCTTTGATTTTGGTTTATTTTATACTAACCAGCCCAAAGAGGAGTTATTTGGTTTTGTTGATTTGTTTTCAGACAGGTTATGTTTTACACATGGTGGTACACACATATCACAACAACATCATCCAAGATTTTGTGTGTGTATTTGAGGTCGATGACTCAATATGTTCGATTAGATTGTGGCATGACCGATGGTAAAGAAGAACCAACTATCATGTTCGAGGACGAAGCATATTCTGCCCAAGATCTTCATCACCCACGGATTGCAGAAAATTAGAGAGGTCCAAAGGACCTTCAGTAATGTCCAAATCAGGAGGAGTAATGTGTGTTGTACTCTTTTTCCTTCACCATGGTTTTGTCCCAATTGGGTTTTCCCGGTAAGGTTTTAATGAGACAACATTAAAACACATTACAAGCTCTAAATGGTTATGGCATCCAAGGGGGAGTGTTATGAACCAGATTGTGGATGAATCATAACCAAAAGATTATGATTTGTAATCTTTCAATTTATCTATGACGGTGTAATCTCATATATAAGTAACATCTATGTTATGAATAAAAATAGACTTTTCCATTACTTTTATAACATAAATAATATTATGTGAACAAAATATAAAGATTCATTACGACGTCGTTTCTATAGAACTAATTACGACGTTGTTGCTATCATACGACGTCTCTGACATACGACGTCGTTTCTATCAGGATTCGCTACGACGAGGTCTGTACAAAGACTCGCTACGAAGTCGATCGAAATGGTTGTCGAAGCAGAGCTTCTTGAATGGCTGTCACTTCCTCCTCTATGATGCTGCTCCGGTAAAACTGGTCAACTACAGATATAATTGAGCTGGTTGTTGAATTGATTTGCTAATGTGTGTATCGTGTTCAGGAACCTCCCTACGGTGGGGAGGATTGCTCAGTCTGTTCGAGCGAACTCAAGAATCTTCTCTACCGGAGAGATTATTCGGGTTCTTCCTCGTATTGCTTCTCCAAGGTCAAAATCAATCAGTTCGTTTGTGTATATGTGGATAATTCTGAGTTCCTCATTTATTTTGGTTTATATCGCTCGGCAGATCCATCTCTTCTACTCGTGCCGCACACAATGAAGAGGCGGCCGCGAAAGCTGCTTCTGACACCGGAGCCCCGACCATGTACGCTTTGTCTGAAGGATTGTAGTTCAATAACTGATTACAGAACAATCCATGTTTTTGTGTTTTGATACAAATGAGCCTAATCTTTCAGACATCTGACCTAGTTTGTTATGTTGGTGATGGGTTTAGAAATGATTCTTGCAAGTCTATGCTCTTGTTTTTAGATTTGACAAGATCATAGCGAAAGAGATTCCATCAGACATTGTCTATGAAGATGAGAATGTTTTGGCATTCAGAGACATAAACCCACAGGCTCCTGTTCATGTTTTGGTCATCCCTAAGTTGAGAGATGGCTTGACCACGCTTGGCAAGGTTACCAATTTTTAAATTTAGCATTCAATCTGCCTCTCTAGTAAGGTTGAAATAGAGATTCACATTCTAGTTTTAAAGAAAGAAACCATGTTGGTCTTTCTCGGGGTTGCACATTCGAAAGCAATTGCGGAAAACAAATAGGTCCTTGTGTGTGTTTCATCACAATCGAATAGGTTTTACAGTCCACATGTCACAGAGTCTCATCTTGTGGCCAATTGTTATGTTGTTTTGTAACGAGTAATGACTAGCAGCATTGCGGGTTATGTCCAGTGTTTCTGATCATTCATAATCTTGTAATTAGAGGAAATAGTCTTTGTGGAAAGAAGAGTTAAGTTTGTCTTTTGGAGGAATAGATTAATATCTTACCTGAACATTGTCTTCCTGTGAAACACTCTTGCAGGCTGAGCCAAGACACATAGAAGTTCTAGGTCAACTTCTGCACGCATCAAAGATTGTTGCTGAGAAAGAAGGCATTGTGGATGGGTTCCGTGTGGTTATAAACAACGGTGCTGAAGGATGTAAGTCTTTTCCATCCAACCAAATATCATCCTAATTTGTATTCATCATCATTATCATACACTTAACTCACTTAACTTCCTCTCATCAAGGCCAATCCGTTTACCATCTTCATCTCCACGTCCTTGGGGGCCGACAGATGAAGTGGCCACCTGGTTAGGAAGAGAGATTCATGCCAAACCAAATCATGTACAATCAGCGAGCTCATCAATGACTGTTCTTTTTCTTTGGGCAAAATCAGTTACTGTTCTAGCTGTTCAAATTCTGTTAATTGTAATCCTTTTCTCGTCTCTGATTTACTAGTTGTTACCTATCATTTGGTAAAATAAACTATCCGTTCCTAAAAAAATGAATTTATAAGAAAGTTATTTTGTTTTGGTAAAGATATATTTCATGCATTATTAATTAATTAATGGTAATAATTCTAAGTGTAAAAAGATATATAGAAACTAATTGTACTATTGGATTAATATCATTTTACATTTATAGAATTTGTTTACTTTATTTTTATTCATTTATGATTAAATATTATTTTTAATATACGAATTTTTTTTAAAAATTAAAAGAAAAGTAGTTATCAATTACTATTATACCTATGTTTCTAGTAGAATTAGTTTTTTAGAATTTTCACACAGATTTAAAAGTAATATTTAATATTAAATGCATAAGGGTACGGTGGATTTATGAGGTTTGGAAAATGACGAGAACAATGAATGGTGGAAGACTTAGGTTTTGCAACCTTTATCAGCTCCATTTGGTCAATAACATTTATTTTAAGGTAAAGTTATAACTCAAAGTGGCATGGTTTTATTGATACCACATGATTTGCTTTTCTCCCTTTCATGTTCTCGGTTATGATCTGAAAAGCAACGATATGAGAAAGATTGACAAGAAAACCACATGTTTTCTACCTCTAATCCATGCTTTTAGTCTGTTAATTGGCTTAAGAACACAATTTGCTTTTTAATGATCTTGCAATTTAAAGAGTTAAATCATGTTTCCTATATTGTCAAGCAATCTATGCTAGAGGTGTCAAAGACTTAAAAGGTCCGGAATTTTCACTATTAACCAAAGAAAAAACAAAAAAACAAAAAACGATTGTACAAATAAAAAGTCTTGCTAAAAAATAGGAGAAGATGGAAAGTCTTACTTCCTGGATTGCGTCCCATCATCATGCAAGAAAAAAAAAGAAGTCTGCCCATAGAAGAAGACTTTACATGGAGTATTAAGCAAAGAATAATTCTATTAAAGAAATAAAAAAATTGGTCAAACGGGTCAAAGAAACACACAAACATGATAATAATAGTTTGGTTGAAGTTTCCACCAAAAGTCTTCGTCTTCAATATTCATCCTCTTGGGGCATTCAGAAACAAATCTCATCTTCCTTTCAGAATTCTCACAGAAGAAACAAGGCATGGATCTGCAGCCAGAAGAACTCCAGTTCTTGACGATCCCTCAACTAGTTCAAGAATCCATCTCAATCAAGAAACGATCTCCAAGAACCTTCTACCTCATCACCCTCTCCCTCATCTTCCCTCTCTCCTTCGCCATCCTTGCTCACTCCCTCTTCACTCAGCCCATTCTCTCCAAGCTCGCCTCCTCCGACCCACCTAACTCCGATCGCTCCCGCCACGACTGGACCGTGCTCCTCATCTTCGAGTTCAGCTACCTCATCTTCCTCTTCGCCTTCTCTCTCCTCTCAACCGCCGCCGTAGTCTTCACCGTTGCTTCTCTCTACACCGGCAAAACAGTCTCCTTCTCCTCCACCATCTCCGCCATCCCCAAAGTCTTTAAACGCCTCTTGATCACTTTTCTTTGGGTTGCACTCTTGATGTTCGCTTACAACGCTGTCTTCTTTGTTTTCCTAGTGATACTATTCATAGCTCTCGATATGAACAGTGTAGGCTTAGCGGTCATCGCTGGAGTTATAATCTCTGTTCTTTACTTTGTTGTTCATGTCTATTTCACTGCCCTATGGCATCTAGGTAGTGTGATCTCTGTTCTTGAGCCTGTTTATGGACTTTCTGCCATGAGAAAAGCTTATGAGCTTCTTAAGGGGAAGACTAAGATGGCTATGGGGTTGGTCTTTGTTTACCTTTTTCTCTGTGCATTAATTGGAGGTACTTTTGGATCGATTGTGGTTCATGGAGGAGGAAAGTTTGGGACTTTGACTAGGACCCTTGTTGGTGGGTTGCTTGTTGGTGTTCTTGTGATGGTGAATTTGGTGGGTTTGTTGGTTCAGAGTGTGTTTTATTACGTTTGCAAGAGTTATCATCATCAGACTATTGATAAGACGGCTTTGTATGATCATCTTGGTGGGTATCTTGGAGATTATGTGCCTCTTAAGAGCAACATTCAGTTGGAGAATTTAGACATGTGAGATCACGATGGTACTAGTTCTTCTCTGTCTTTCTCTCTGTATATTATATTGAGGTAATGTAAGATTGGAGAAGAAGAGGCAGTGGTATTTGAATAATAGTTGTTATCTAATGTGTATGTATAGACGTGAACACTCTTTTGGTAGTGTTTTGATTTGATTTGATTAATCTATGATTTGAAAGGATTTTGAGTTTGTCACTTTATTTGATTTTATTCTACAACCTTGTTATCTGTGAAAATTTAGTTTTATCTTATGGGAGATTGTTTGGAAATGATGAAAATATTGGTTTGTAGATGCCTAAGTTGACCATTATTGGAGGAACTAGCTGGCTTTAGTTGTAGATAGCTTTCATCAACAGACTATTGACCCACACTAAAGTTTAGTTCGTAGGAGCAACTTTTGATAAATGTCTTTGCTGACGGGTATTTCAATCAACAAAAAAAAATGAAAGAGAGGGGCTCGGTACAAAGGTACATGGAGCAGAAGAGTATATAGAGAATAACATGTCATCAACCGAATTGTGAATGAGTCGTCAATTCCCTTATATGCTATATCGTTGGGAGGGGGGGGGGAGTCTTTCCTTTGGCGAACTCTCTTTAATTATATGCTGATTCTCCTAACTCTAAGAAGTTGATCAGTTGATTCATAGGTCATCGTAACAGCACATTGCGAAGACGTATCACGTTAAAATATCCAAGTTTTTTTTTGTTTGTAGTTGGTGGTTAGTGAAGCAACTACAATCGGTGATGTCCAACCCTAGTATGCTGACACTATCCGTTGTCTAATCCCAAGATTATAAAGGCTTTATGAACGAACTTGCAAAAATGTGGGTTTCTCTTTTTATGGGTCGAGATGACGCCTAAATGATTTTGATTGGTCTTCGGACTAGGCCAACTTGAATGATGTTGGGCCAACGTCCAACACGTTTAAGTTGTAACTCGTGCAATTCCGCGGGATGAATGTTATATATAAAACTAATTTTTATCTATTATTTATGTATATAATTAATTAGACAATTTATCTCAACTGGTGTAATCACAATAGATTACATCAAATCGGCTGACAACCTAGCGGATCCATTTACAAAAGGTTTGTCACGAGATGTTGTTGCTAAATCATCAAAATGAATGGGTTTAAAGCATATAACGAATGATGATGCTTGATTGCAGCCCTACCTATTATGACTGGAGATCGCAAGACGTAGGTTCAAAGGGAAAACAAAATCAAACTGAATCTAACCAAAGCACTTGAGACAAAGTAGTTTCTTCCCAGCTCTTAAGATGATAAAAGTGCTAACAAATCTGAGAAGGATAAGCATAAGCTTTTAATGATTCCATAGCTTCCAAAGCGGAGTATTACTCAATACTTTTCATGATCAATCACCTAATGAGTGTTAAATGGGGCCGTTTCTATGAGAATGAATGCAAGACTATATTTTCTAAGTTTACTCATGAAAACCAGGAATAGTTCAGGGCCACAATGAACACAATAGGGAACTAAGTTCTACAAGAAAATGAAGTTGTGTTATGCATGTTGTCTCGGTCTACACAAAACACCGGTTGGTTCAAGACATCATGTTCACCTTCTGGTAAAGTAAAACCGACATATATTAACTATGAGTGGTTCAAGGCTTAAAAATGCCACCAACTCAAACACAGTGAATTTTTCACAAACACTCTCGATAAGTCTGTTTAATCTAGTCAGGATTATAATACATATAGTTTTTTAGAGTCTATCGAGTCTGCATTTAGTCTGCATATGTTTAGAGTCATTTCTATTCATGTGAGGGATTGTTGGATCAATTTAATTAAAGCCAATGGGCTTCCAAATTAATTTAAAAATGTGTGAATATAAATGGCCCATTCAGAGGCCTCTTCGTTAAATGAAGGAGAAGTAGTAGAGTCCCACATCGCTTGTGTGACTAATTTTCAAGCAGTATAAATATGCTCATATGCTACATGGGTGTAAACGGCTTGGTGAGAGAGAAAGGCTTCCCACGCGCGCGCCGCCGCGTCGTTCAGTCGGCGTGGGTTTGGGTCTTGGTAGAGGGTCTCCGGCCCAATAAGAATATTTTTTTTGGACCAAGTTAAGCTCAACGTTTTACCATTTATTTCGGGAAAAAACAGCATGCAATTTTATTTAAAACGACAAGTAGTTTGTCTAGAAAATAAAAACGTCATGCATTTTATCCTCTCGAAAGTTTTAAATGATATAAGAGAGAGTCTTGAGGAAGAAGTTTCGGAATTCAACTTCCCTCGATCTCCACGAGATTCTCGCCCACGTGCAGCAGCTGTTGCGAGAAGTGGGTCTTCTCTGTCTTTTTAAATATCGTCTCTCCTCTTCCTTCATTTCTTAAGTTTTTTTCACATCGAAACCAACAGAAAAAATCCCTTAGCGTAAGTCATAAATACGAGAGACGTAGAGTTTATAGTTCGATAGGGCGATCACGAGTGAGGCGTGATTCGTCTGCCATGGTTGTATCCTGGGACTCTATATTCGTACAATCCCGTCTCACTAACGGAGCGAATATTTTGAGTTAAGGAAAGAGATCATATCTCGACTCCATGTCTCTTTGCGAATACGATTTCTTATCGTTCTTGTATTCGTTTTTTACATTCGTCTTTTCCTTAACATCGCTTTTATTTTATCGTTTATGTCAGTCCGGTTTTCCGGCTAATATAGCTTTTCAGTACAACTCTTACTCGAGTATCGCTTCCGGTAACAACCATGTATGTGCTATAAGTGGGTTGTACTACTCAGGTCCTGACTACGGTCCCGTTCATTGCTGGGAGTATACCGACACATCTGGTGTTCTCTGGAACTCGTCCTTTCATAATCCTTATATAGACACTCTCATGATTCAGAAGTTTGTGTCTGGAGATGGGTTTACTTGTGGTGTTACTAAAGATGGAGAGTTGGTTTGTTGGGGACCAAAGTCAAACGGTTTGGGTCTCTCCGACAAGGGAGAAGGGTTCGAGGTTTTAGCTTCCGGGAGGAACTCGGTTTGTGGGGTCTCTAAAGAGTCAGGTCAGCTTCAATGCTTTGGAGATGAGACAGAGTTTGGGGAGGTACCAAACCGGGTCCGGTTTATTTTTCTTTCAGCTAGTGCTGATCATTACTGTGGTATCAGAGAGGATGATCACGGGGTTGCGTGTTGGGGAAGAAACGTGAATTCTTCCTCTTCAGCTCCTAATACTTCATGTTTTGTAGCGATCTCGTCTTCAGATTCAACCACTTGTGGTATTAGAGAGCTTGATTTGGTTCTTGATTGCTGGAGAGTTCATGATTCAACTAAACCGGATTATAGTCCTCCTCTGGAGCTATGCAGCCCAGGGGTGTGTCCCCCTCGTGGTAACTGTGGTGATGGATGGTTTGCTTTCAACGCAAGTATCTTAAAAGAGTCTGAGTTAACAAGCTTGTGCTCGTTTCATGACCTAAACATTTGCTTACATTGCGGGGTTGATTGTTTGGAAGGCTACTTCCCTTCGAGTGGTTGTAACCCTAACGCCGACAGGGTCTGCACTCCTTGCTCATTGTGTCAGAACAGTTCTTGCTACAGTGTGTACAAGATCCCTGCCAAGAAATCGCGTAAGCACGAGCAGAGAGAGGTGCGAAGGCTTGTGATCATCATTGGATGCTCTGTTTTGGAGTTCTTGGTTATGTTGGTTGGTCTATCTTTCATTCCGAAGATGACTAAAGGCAGTAAAAGAGATGATGAAGAGAGGAGTAAGATGACTTGTTGCTTTTGTTTCGACAAGAACTCTGTCGAAGCTGATCCTGATCATGTTCCTCAGACGGGTCTTCTCCTGAGCGCCGTCTCCCTAGGGGAGACCAAGATCTTCCGTCTCTCGGAGCTGAAAGACACGACTCACAGGTTTAAAGAGTTTAACGAGCTGGGGAGAGGTAGCTTCGGGTTTGTCTACAAAGCTGTCTTGTCTGATGGGGTTCAAGTCGCGGTCAAAAGAGCCAATGCTGCAACCATTATACATTCTAATAACCGAGACTTTGAGTCAGAGTTAGAGGTTATTTGCAAGATAAGACATAAAAACATTGTAAATCTTTTAGGATACTGCTCGGAGATGGGTGAACGGCTTCTGGTTTATGAGTACATGCCGCACGGTACGCTCCATGATCATCTCCATGGAGACCTTTCTGAGGTTGAAGATTATGTTGCAAGCTGCAAGAGGGCTTGATTACTTACACAACGAGGTGGATCCTCCGGGGTTTCATAGAGATGTGAAGACGTCTAACATCTTGTTGGACGGCGAAATGTGTGCAAGAATTGCTGATTTTGGATTGGTTAGCTCAAGTGAAAGTGACTCAAGCAAGAGTGATAGAGAAGGTGATGTTTATGACTTTGGTGTTGTTCTTCTTGAGATGCTAAGTGATCCTCCCGGGGTCGGGGAATGGGCTGTTCCTTTGATCAGGAAAGGTTAAGCTGCCGCGATCATCGATAGGAACATTGGTTTGCCTAGAAATGTTGAGCCGTTGCTTAAGTTGGCTGAGTTGGCTGAGCTTGCTGTGAGGGAGAATCCTAACGAGAGGCCAAATATGAGAAATCTATTGAGCTTTCTTGATCTTATTGTCAAGACTGGACTCACCTTTTAATTTGAAGAAGCGTTACAAAATGTGAATTATATTATCAGCCTTGTTTTCTTATCCTTTTGTTACAAAATTGTACAATCATTGGTTAATTAAAGTATTAAACCGACAGATATCTTTGTCAAAATGTATCAGAATGTGATCTTAGTAGTGTAATCAAAGGTAAATGTAATTAGTTGCTGGATGCTTGCAGGTTTTCTCCCTTCCTTGTCTGTATAAAACAGATTCAGTCCAGATCTAATCTGTTTGGAAGGTCTTTATCTAAGCATTTGAGAAAGAGTATGTGAAACTTGTTAAAATTCTGTTTTTCTAAATAATGAAAATAGAGCATACAAGATTTGAAAGGTAAGCTTCATATCACAACAGTGTTGGTGTATTGGTAGTGTAAGAAGGTTGTATATACGTATCAGAATAGGATTTTATCTTCTTTTGTTGGATTATTTACATGCACTCTCAAGACTTATCTAATTTAATTAACTATAAATTTGGTTATGGTTTCTTTCCTTTTCTAATTTGATAAAGACATAAAAACGTATAAAAGTTGAAAGATCAGCGAGAAAAAAAATTGTTTCTTTTAATTAAAATAGAAATTGTTCATAAACAAATTATCCTAATCTACATGAAATTTTGTCTCTTTTGATTCGTAGACTTGGTTTTCAATATTTCCCAAAATGACAGATTTCATTTGGAGAATCTCTCTTAATAATGGAAATTGTATATGTTTTTATATAGTTTCATCTCATCATGATGAGATTCAATCTGTTAACCGGAGTAAACCGGTTTAAGCAGAGAAAATTGCATTAGCTCTGCTATACTCTGTTTAGGTAAACGACTTGGCTCAATCAGTCTATTCATGGCGTCTCACCTTTCTTTCTTCTTTCTCCTGTTAGTCATACATCTCTTCACCTATTTCTTCTTTTTTTTCTGCCTAATAATTTCAGTGGAATTGATTGATTGACACACATATATACCCTTCAAACCGACTTGTGATACTTAAAAACAGAGTAGATTTACACACACAAACAAAAAAAGGAAAGAAAGACATGATGGTGGTGTAAATGAGAGCTTGAAGAACCTCGATCCAGATGAGAGCTTGAAGAACCTCGATCAAAGTAGTGTCCACATGTTTCCAGAAGAATGATAACCATCCTGACACTGAAAACATCTTCGGGCGGATCCAGTACCTCTTGCTAATATCATAGAAGTATATACAACAGTCAATCAGTAAAATAGAAGCAAGACTGAATATTACAACAGTCAGTGAGGAATGTATAGAAGAAACTAAGCACTAGAAGAGACACTAATGATGTAATTTTTCAAATGCCAAACCACAAATACATGCCTTTAGAACTTGCCAAAGGGTTGAACTCTGAAATAGTCCGAGGCTCACTTACCCTGAAGTACCATAACCATACGAAAGAGTTAAGTAAAGCGTCTCGAATATCACAGACGAATCTATGAGCTCGTAGTTGTGCCCCATATTCATTCAACTCAAGCCCAACCCTTATCTCCTCC
>NC_027754.1:15490260-15498663 GCF_000695525.1 Brassica oleracea var. oleracea
ACATATCATTCACGAGCCGACATAACCAAGCAACAAAGGACACTAAGCGTCATATTTTATGATACGACAGCAACTCCGTACACTCTTCTGATTTGATACATCATAGAACCCAAACCTATAGGCATGGTCATCCAAACCATTTTCAACAGAACGGTTATTTCAGGCTTTGCTGACGCGTCGAAGTTCATATAAGAAACAACATCATTAGAAATGGTACATTTGGTCCGTTAACTTCAACATCATATAAGGTTCTTCAAAGAAAAGGCTAAGTGCATTTCAAGAAAAGGAAAGTGTACTTATTGATATGAAAGTTGTCCATATCCATGTTCCTTGGAGGCTAGGGTTTCAGAAACGTGGAGATCACTATAAAAGAGCTATGGAGTCGTGTGTATTCCATAAGACACTAGATATTATTATAGAGGAAAGGTGAAAATCCCTTAGGGGTGTTCTTGGGTCATGCTGAAGCAGTTGCTGAAGTACTGACGAATACTTGTAGAATCAGCTTTGTCTGCATCATGGTCCTCTTGCTCTTCACTAGTCACTTAGCTCTTTCTTCTTCTGCACGGCTCCGATTTATAGAAGCTCAAGATCTTGTTCACGGGAAGCAAAACAATCTCTTGAAGCTTAATGAGATTGAGAAAGCTGATAGGACACGTCTCGATTACTTGTTTGGCGTGATTACATAGTAATTCTCATATTATTCATCAAATTTCAATGAAACTCTATCCAGTGTGTGAAACCCTAAACCCTGACTTATTTAACAAGAAACGAAAAAAAAAAAAAACTAAACAGAAAGACAGTAAACTTCCAAATTCCTATGCTATTATTGATTCAGTTACTTCATCTCCACCAATGAAGATGTATTGTTCTCGGCCTTATCAATGAGTTATTGAGATACATCTATAAACTCTACATTTTTTCACAAAACATAAAACCTATAATAGTAGTCAAAATGTTCTCCTGTTATGATCACCTTAGTGAAACTAAGTGCTTCACAACTGTCTCCCTCTCTTCCCTTTCTCTTGTGCTCTGCATTCTGTGAAGCTCTGATGTCACAAGCTTCTCCACCATCTCAATATAGAATTGAGTAGCATTTTCTGGGGTGTTATGAACCCTGCTCCTTCTTCCTCCCCCGCTGCAATCTCCTTGTTGATGTAGTCACGCACCCTCTTACGGAGGCTAGCAGTTGACGCTGGGCCACTACACTTCAATCCCACAGCAGGAGCAGGAGTCACCATTACGGAACTGTGCTCTTCTGCCAATGCCGATGCTACTGGAGTTTGGAGAACACCACGTTGTTGTTGGTGAGTTGTTGAAGTCTCAACTGCCTGAAAAAGACAAACAGATAAACCAGAAGAAGAGGTTGGTCAATTGATAAACCAGCAAAACCCATATCAGAGACCAGCAGAACGAACACACACCAAAGCCTCTGGCTTTCTGATTCAATGGATATTCAGACACAAACCAATTCAGAGACACACACAAGGAGTAAACTAAAGACTCAGAAAAAATCTGTAGAAGTATTATGTACCCTTTTCTACTGATCCTCTACAAAATCATAGTACGGAAACTGATTAATAAACCAGAAGAAGAGGTTGGTCAATATACCCGCATAATATGCGTTATGTCACGTAGATTCCCCCTCGGCCACCAAGAAGGCAAGAGACTTCGTGAAGCACCAGCTCTTCCTCCACGCCTAGGCCAAGACATAGGTTCCGTCGGACTGTGACCACGGGGCCCCCTGTGACCACTCCCGTTACCACGAACAGGCCTCCACGAAGTGTAATTTCCCCCAATCAACGATCCAGGCACCCGAGAACCCGATGGCAATCTCTGAACTGGATGTTCAAACGCACCGAGACGTGCGGCTGCCTCGTCGAGTACCACACCTTGACGGCGTCTGTTGGCGGCGAATGTCGCGGCGTAGTCCACCGCCCTCACCAATCTGGATCGGGAGTCAATTGTGGAGTGAAATTGAAATCGAAAGAGAAAAGAGGAGAACGAGTTTTCTTTTTTTGTTTGTGCAACGGAAAACGAGTTTTTGTTTGTGCAACGGAAAAGTAGTTTTCAAATTTCAAAATGCCGCCCCCGATTCCTCGTCTCTTTCTCACGATAACTTGAAAAACTTAAGAAACACTTGGGGTTTAGAGAGAGCATAAGTCATAAGCTTAAACTATGTGATGTCTAAATAAATGCTGTGTTGTTGTTATTAAGAAATCATGTAGTTTACAAAATTCTCAAAACACATCGTTTTGCTTTAACGGCACATAACTAACAGGAGGGGTTTTTACATTAAGAAAAGTGTGACCTTGGGGGTTTATACATTGAATTAATAATTGAGGGGTTTCTACCCAAATGAAACATAAGTGAGAGGTTTTAGCATAAAAAATCCTAACTTTTTTAAAATAATAAAATAAGTTGTTTTTCCTACTATGTCTATTTTAAATTAATTTTTCATTTTATTTTTTAATACTTCCATTGGTATGATGTTTATGCTCTTGTTATTTTGTCTGGTCTTTGAAACGAATTTACATGGGGCATCACCAAATCGATTGGGTTGCTCTGCTCCTACTTGCATCAAAGGAAGAAATGGAAGTCCACCGGTTTTCTCACAGCTTTTGTATATGTACTCCAAGAGATAGCAGTTATAAAATATTTGTTTTTTCTAATAGGCCCTGGTCATTATGGAATTAAAAGGTGGTTATAAAATACATATTTAGATTCAGTTACAAAATATAGGGTTTATTTTTGTGGAAAAATAGTTGTTGGACTAAACTAATATCAACATTTTAATTTAATAGTATTGATATATATACAATATTAACATGCAATTGTATACTCTAGTTTTTAGAGTTTGGTTTCTGGTTTTTGGATTTTAGTTTTAAATTTTTGGTTTTTTGATTTTTCAGTAGATTCTAGTTTTTTTGAAAAAAATGAATTGTTGTTTTAGATTTTGGTTTTTGGTTTTTGGTTTTAAAATTAATAAAAAGAAAAAATATGATAAATGGTAATATGTTTATTCTGAAAAATTTATAGTATACTATTATCAAAACATAAATAAGCTTATTTAATAAAATTATTTTAAAACAAACACTGCAAATAAAAGTTAAAATAATGATATTTTGGTTTGTATTTTTTTTTTTTTTTTTGAAAAACAAGAATGATAAGATTTTTTAAATAAATTTACAAGATATTTAATAAAATTTGTTTATTTTTTTTCTGTAATATTAGTTTTTAGAAAAAAACATGAGAAGTATTTTTTAGTTATAACTAAATTTTATTTGTTATTTCCTGTAACCGAAATATAATTTTAACTCTAATAGTAAAGTTAAATTTATATATGTAGAGAATATTATATTTGTGAGTTTGTTTTATAAGACTGTTGATGTGTATATGTTGACCAAAAAAAAAACGGTTGATGTGGTTTTATTTATATATGTAAAACAATCGCTCGCTTCTCCCTTGCTAAACTTTTACTTCTCCCGCGCTTTCGCTTTCGAATTTTCTTCTCCCTTGCTCGCTTTCGCTTTAGCTTCTCCTTTGCTCGCTCGCTTCATCTAATATTAGTTTTAGGGTTTGTAGAGGGTGGATTCGACATCCCTCGAGGCCCGAAGAACAGACGGCCCAGCCCACTCAGAACGAAACGGTGTCTCGGTTCGATGGCTCGAAACGCGCGTCTAAGCGTCCTCGACTCAACGGCTACTCGAGACAATATGGGCTTCTCGGCCCAACGAGTTAAAAGCCCACGGAGACGACGCAAACTAGGTCACGGGAGAGTACGAGGTCAACTATATAAAAGGAAGGGAACGCAACGAGAATGTGATCCGAAATCACTGATACTCACTGGGTGGCTAGATTAGGGTTTTACCTTTGTTATCTCGCCTTGTTGTATCTCTCCGGCAAAGCCTTCGAGGCTCCGGCACCTTTCTGATCACATATTTCCTTTCCTTGTAACCGACGAAACACTCTTCCGACCTATAATAAGACGTATTTGCTTCAACCCACATCTAAAAACCGAACGTTCTCTCATTCCGTACCGTTTCCCGATCAAACAGTTGGCGCCCACCGTGGGGCCTCTAGCAAAGTAACGTCGACAAGATGACGACGAGTAACGATGGCTCTTCCTCTGGAGAAGATCGTGAAGCCATCGATGTAACGCCGGCGTCCTTTCCTGCGACTCCGACACCACTTCAACCCGCTTCAATAGAAACTATCATGGCGCGCCTTGCGCAGCAAGACGCAGCCCAGAAAGCGGTGACTGAACAAATCGCAGCGCTTGCAAAGATCTTAGGCCCCTTCGCTGCGAACGTAGAAGCTTCGACGGCACAGTACCGAAGACATCTGTTTAAGAGAGAAAGGGCGACTGGTGCAGCACCAACGCAGACCGCAAACCAAGATGTCGCCAACGGTGACGCGGCCCAAACCCCCATCAGCCTTGATGCGCAGACGATAAACGAACTCGCCGCACTGAAACAGTCGGTGCTGGATATAAGCTCCAAGATCCATCATCTCACTACGTCCGCCCCTCAGATCGAGCGAGTCCTAGCAGAATCTCTCCGGACACCATTCACCGAAAAGATAACGACGGTCTGCCTCTGAAAGATGGAAAACTCCGCCTTCCAACCTTCGACGGTGTCTCCGATCCTTCTGCCCACGTAACATCCTTCAATATCGCGATGCGACGCGCGAACCTCTCTGATGAGGAAAAAGACGCAGGCTTTTGTCAACTCTTCGTCGAAACCCTAGAAGGTATCGCTCTCAACTGGTTCACCGGTCTTTAGGAGAACTCTGTTGATAGTTTTCACGACGTCTCGACGGCTTTCCTCAAAAGCTACATCATGTTCACTCGACAAGAAGCCACCGCCACAGATCTTTGGAATCTCAACCACGCGAATGGACAGAGCTTGAGAGATTTTATGGAGAAGTTCAAATCCATTGTCTCGAAAGTAGACGTGCCAGATCATATAGCCGTGGAGTCGTTAATGAACACCATCCACATTAAGTCACCATTTCGGGCCGACCTTTACCGACACCCGATGAGATCCGTACCAGATGCCATCGCACGATCCAATAACTTCATCCGAATGGAGGAAGATACTAGGGCCAAGGCGGCCAAAGAAGCTGCAGGGAAACAAACCCCCGCCCGGACGAATGACGCTCATCAAGAACCGCGCCAACATTCCACGAGTGGCAAGCCTAACCAGAGGAAGGGTTACATGAATGCTATAGACGACGCCGAACCATCGGGCTCCGCCGCAATGCCGCGAGAGAAGGGGTGGAATCATTGGGATCGAGATACCAGCCAGCCAAGGTCTAGCTCCCCTGAACCAGCAAACTCGAACGCCGTCGAGCCAAGTAAGTGGTGCTCCTATCATGAGGTCAAGTCGCATGATACGAAGGATTGCAAAGTCTTATACAGACACTTCCTTAAATCCATCGAAAGCGGGAAAATCGAGATTGAATCTCTGCATAAGCTAAAAAACAACAAGAATTGGAGCAAAAACAAAGAGAAGAAGGTTCAGAAGTCTCAAACAAAAGCCCCTCAGAGAGAAGAGCAAACTAATCCAGAGAAAGCTATGGTAAACAACCTCAACCTCGAAGGTGAATCAACTGATGAAGAACCACCTAAGAACCGGCGACGGGTGGAAGTAATACTCCCCCGACAGGCGAATTCCTCGGATGACGAAATTCCGCCGGTACCAACGGACTTGCACGAGAAATTGGGCAGAAAAACAGAGTCCAAGGATCTACGTACACTTCTGAAGCGGAACGCCGAAATGGTACAAAAGAACGAGGTAGACCTCAGGACGTCCCTCGACGAGTCTAAAGCAAGAAAGACTACCCACGCCGGAGTTGCTCTACACATTCAACCTCAGCCCGCAGATTTACGTGAGCAGATCAATTCCAAAGCCGAAGAATTGCGCGCGAAGCTTGGTCAGTTCGGAATTGGCGAATGCCAGGTCACGAAGGTTCTCGTCGACACAGGCAGCTCAGTCGACCTCATCTTTCGGGACACGCTCGACAAGATGGGAGTCGACCTGCGAGATATGAAGCCCTCCTCACGTACTCTCACGGGGTTCAATGGTTCCTCGGAACAGATGATTGGGACAATTCGTCTTCCAGTTTACGCAGGTGACGTGACTCGCACTGTTAAGTTCTCTATTATCCGGGCTAAGGAACTCGCACCGTTAAGTTCTCTGTTATCCGAGCTAAGGCACCCTACAACGCAATCCTCGGAACGCCATGGTTACACTCCATGAAAGCCATTCCCTGCACCTATCACCAATGCGTTAAGTTCCCCGGGAAAGATGGAACGACGCAGACGATTCGCGGGGACCAATGGGCCGCGAGGGAGCTCCTTATCGCTGCAGTCAAGCTGCAACAATCACCTTCTCTCGTCAACGCGGTCACCAAACCGATACATAAGATCTACCCTCAGAAGGAAGAAATCCGCGAGGTTCCCATCGATGGAGCCGACTCATCGAAGGTCGTGCGCATTGGCGCCTATCTCTCTGACGACCTGTAATCATTAATCATTTCTTTCCTCAAAGAAAATGTCTCGACCTTTGCATGGGTAACTTCCGATATGAAGGGTATAGACCCCGCAGTAACATCCCACGAGTTAAACGTCGATCTGACGTTCAAGCCTATTCGACAGAAGAGACGAAAGCTCGGATCCGAACGGTCCAAAGCAGTGAATGAGGAAGTCGACAGGTTGCTTGACGCAGGTTCCATTGCCGAAGTACGGTACCCGGAATGGCTAGAAAACCTCGTCGTTGTTAAAAAGAAAAACGGGAAATGGCGCATTTGTGTTGACTTCACGGATTTGAACAAAGCATGTCCAAAAGACAGTTACCCTCTCCCGCATATCGACCGTCTGGTGGAGTCGACTGCCGGCAACGAGCTCCTAACATTTATGGACACTTTTTCCGGATACAATCAAATCATGATGCATGCGGACGATCGCGAGAAAACGGCGTTCATAACAGACAGAGGGACGTATTGTTACAAGGTCATGCCTTTCGGCCTAAAGAACGAAGGAGCGACTTACCGGCGTCAGGTCAATAGAATGTTTGCCGACAAACTCGGCAACACTATGGAAGTTTACATTGATGATATGCTGGTCAAGTCACTTCGCACCAAAGACCATCTCAACCATCTACAAGACTGCTTCAGAACGTTGAACGAGTACGGGATGAAGCTCAACGCGGCGAAATGCACCTTCGGCGTCACGTCTGGAGAGTTCCTAGGTTACATCGTCACCCAACGAGGCATCGAGGCAAACCCAAAACAAATAACGGCAATCCTCGATCTCCCTAGCCCGAAGAACACCCGCGAGGTTCAGCGTTTAACCGGAAGGATCGCGGCACTAAACAGATTCATCTCAAGATCCACAGACAAGTGCCTCCCGTTCTATGAAATCCTGCGAGGAAATAAGAGATTCATCTGGGACGAAAAATGCGAAGAAGCTTTCAATCAGCTCAAGCATTACCTAACGACACCTCCGGTTCTGTCGAAGCCCGAAGTCGGGGACACTCTATCCTTATACATCGCCGTCACCTCCTCGGCCGTTAGCTGCATCCTGATACGAGAAGACCGTGGCAAACAAAAACCTATTTTCAACACCAGTAAGTGGATGACGGAACCGGAAACGAGATACCCAACCTTGGAAAAGATGGCCCTCGCTATCATCACTTCGGCAAGAAAACTCAGACCTTATTTCCAATCGCACACTATCGAGGTGCTCTCCAACCAGCCCCTCAGGACGGTAATGCAAAATACCAACCAATCAGGAAGGCTAACAAAGTGGGCAGTCGAGCTTAGCGAGCACGACATCGTGTACAAAAACCGCACAGCGGCTAAGTTGCAAGTCCTTGCTTACTTCCTGATCGAGCTAACGCCGGAGTTAGAACAAGATCTTGTGCTGCAAAGTCTGAACAGGATACTGCACGTAGATGGTTCATCTATGAACAAAGGCTCAGGGGCAGGTGTACATCTCCAGTCACCAACAGGCGAACTAATCCGACAGTCGTTCAGTTTTGATTTTCCGGCATCCAACAACGAAGCCGAATACGAGTCTCTCATCGCAGGCCTTCGTCTCGCCAAAGCAGTAAACGCTAAACGGATCAAAGCATACTGTGATTCCCAACTTGTGGTAAGTCAATTCCTCAGAGACTACGACGTCAGAAACGACAGAATGGATGCTTACTTGAACCTCGTCAAAGGTCTTACACAAGATTTCGAGTTCTTCGAGCTAACGAAAGTCCCTCGCGGAGAGAACGTATGTGCGGACGCACTCGCAGCCCTTGGGAGCGAACTACACAACCAGGTGAAAAGAACAATCCCAATACATATGATTGAAAAGCCAAGCATCAGCCCACCGACAGAACAACTTGCCATTGT
>NC_027754.1:15498870-15500453 GCF_000695525.1 Brassica oleracea var. oleracea
GAAACACATGAAGGAGCAGCAGGCAATCATTCAGGAGGACGAGCTCTCGCACTAAAAGTGAAAAGCCTCGGCTTCTATTGGCCAACAATGAACGCAGATTGCGAATCCTATGTCAAGAAATGCGATAGGTGCCAGCGACACGCTTCAACCATATACAGCCCGATAGAATTGCTCCACACCTTGATGGCGCCATACCCCTTCATTCGATGGGGAATGGATATAATCGGGCCAATGCCGAGTTCTCGACAGAAGAGATTCATCCTAGTCTTGACAGATTACTTCACCAAATGGGTGGAAGCAGAAGCCTACGCCAGCATTACCGACAAGGAGGTGCAGAAGTTCGTCTGGAAAAACATCATCTGCAGGCACGGGCTCCCGTATGAGATAGTCACGGACAACGGATCCCAGTTCATATCCCAAAACTTCAAAGAGTTATGCAAAAGATGGAGAATTCGGCTCAACATGTCCACACCGAGAAACCCGCAGAGCAACGGTCAAGCCGAGTCCACTAACAAGATAATCATCGACGGACTAAAGAAACGACTCGACTTGAAGAAGGGTTGCTGGCCCGTCGAGCTGGATGGGGTCCCCTGGTCCCATAGAACACCACCTCGCGGAGCAACGAAAGCCACCCCCTTCTCGATGGCCTATGGGGTCGAAGCGATGGCACCGGCTGAGGTAAATGTGACGAGTTTACGATGCTCCAAAATGCCGCAGAACATCGAACTTAACCAAGGTATGCTCTTCGACGCACTGGATGATATCGAAGAAAGACGCGACCAAGCAGTGCTTCGAATCCAAAACTACAACAAACCAAAACTACCAGCACCAAATTGAAAGCTATTACAACAAGAAGTTTAAGTCCCACCCCCTCGAATTGGGAAATCTGGTCCTCTAGAAGGTGTTCGAAAACACAAAGGAATGGAAAGCCGGAAAACTCGGAGCCAACTGGGAAGGACCATACAAGATCATCGAGGTAGTGAAACCTGAAGTCAACCACCTCGAAACCTCAACCGGCGAAACGGTACCACGAGCCTGGAACTCAAAGCACCTTCGCCTCTTCCACAACTAAAAAACAGCAAAGACAGGTGAACGACCAACGGTCACGTTCACTCTAAAAAAAAAAACCGAGTAAATGCGCTCCCAGCCACTTTTATTCGGAGAAAAAAAAAAAACATGCGCTCCCAGCCACTTTTACTCGGAAAAACAAAGAACTACGAATGGCTTGATCTTCCGCAAAGGAAGTACGTAGGCAGCCTTAACGGGTCCAGCTATAATTAAAAAAAACACACACACTTCCCCGAGAAGTTGCGCAACTCATGCGATGCCAACATAAGATTCGCCCCGGCACTTCGAAACAAACGTACCGACACTCGCACCCCACAGCCGATTATGTCCTGATCAGACACATACTCGCGGGAATCAGGTCGTATCACAGTATTCACTGATACATCCGAAATGATGACTCCTATCCATTTCATAATTTACTAAGTAGGGTTTTTGGCCGACCGAACACTTAGAAATTATTCTGAAAGTCGAGGTAGGAACCGTTATCGTTTGAAAATTTATCTTTCACGGTCTGA
>NC_027754.1:15500572-15503659 GCF_000695525.1 Brassica oleracea var. oleracea
AAAAAAAAAAGAGAGAAAAGAAAACAACAACGGAGTCATTCTTCAGGGTCCCTAGCCTGTTCCTTCGGCGCGGTATCGCGGTCGAGAGATGGTTCGGGAAGGTCGGAACGCACCGGTTGACCCGCATCGATGCTTTCAACGCGAGCCATCGCCTCTTCTCCGCGAACCTCAAGCTGACTCTCGGAGGGGTTTGCCCCCTCGCCGGCATAAGCTTTGTCTGGTTCACGACCCTGACCATCCTCCGAATCAGAAACGGAAGAGTCATAAATCTCAAGAACGTTGCTCCCGTCCTGGTTCCTAACAGATTTCTCTCCCCCATCAACGGCTCGCGAGTCAGTAGCGGTCGCGCCAGTCTTCGACAAGTCATCTCCCACGGAATGAGAGGGAGCAGCAGAGGTTCCAGGACGATCAGCGGGACTTTGGAGAACCCCGGCAGTCCTTGGATCGATCAACCGCACGTTAGACCCGTTAGGTCGAGACTCACGAAAGCTCGCATATCGACGAACTGAGATTCGAGGCGAAGTGGAGAAAGAACCAAGTCAGCCTCCGGGATCTCGCCGGGATCAAGCTTCAAAGCTTCCTCCTCGAACTGTTTTTCTCTAGCCGCGAACATGTCGATAGTCTCTTGAGGGATGTCGCGTCCGCCGGCCTTTAAGGCCTCGAGGCAGCTCTTAGTCCCGAACGCTTGACTTTGGAGTAACTGCGCCGTGTCAAAAGATCCACAACGGGTCCACCACTCGCGCAGATTCCCAAAATGCTTGTTAGACTTTGCAATCATCTCGGTCTCAACCCTCACCCTTTCCTTCGTGACCTCGTAAATCCGCGAATCCCTAAGGCGGTCCAGTTCTTTCTTGTACTCCGCGGCCTTGGCTCCTATCTCCTCCATAAGATTGGCCTTCCGCAGCTCCAGAGCCTCGATGGTGGAGCGAGCAACGGAAAGCTCCTCTTCAGCTGCGTCGGCTCTCTTCTTCTGAGCTTTCCTCCGAGCAACCCGCGCGATCCTCTTCTCAGCCATCCTCTCGAATTCCTCCTGCCACTCCGCCTTCCTTCGACGGAGGAGTCTGCTCTTACTCACCACCGTCTTCTTCAGCTTCTCTGACTCAGCAAGCGCTTCCTTCAGCGCAGAGTCATATTTCTCGATGACGAAGTTCGAAACCCCGTCACACTGCAAGACACGAAAACCAAAGAATTTAACAAAGGAAACGAGTACGTAGTAGAAGGAATGAAAGAACCGAAGCAAAATCTTACCAACAACTTGGTGCGAGCGGCGTCAACATACTCATCCTTGAAGATCATGTCAGCGACCGGCGGAAAGGGCTTTGGGCCGCACTTGATCTGGCTAACCAATTCCGCGCATTTGTGAGGAGCGTAGACGAGAGGAGTTGGCCCGTCATACTCAAACGAAACACGGTCAGGAAACTCGACTCTCAAAGTCTTCCTTACGACCGGAATACCACCAGTCGATGGACTGGGGACTGACGTCCCAGGGTTCGATGAAATAGCAACGGGGGAAACTTGGCGCTTGGTCGTTCCATGCTCACCAGTCTGCTTTGAGTCATCATCGACAGGCGGCTCGTCCTGGGCTCTTTTCTTGCTCTTTTTCTTCTTAGGAGCAGCGGCAACAACAAGCGAGGACTCGCGATGGTCAGAACTCGCGAGGTTCACGTCGTCAGTGACCAACTCGCTGGGAGGCACCAACGGCTCGGCACACGATAAGCCAAGCTCTCCCGCCATCATAGCTCTCAGATCCAGAAGGCCCCTCATCTTTCTTGCTGCGTTGATCTTCTTCTGCTCCTCACCGGTGAACAGCGAAATACGTCTCTTGGTTTTGTTAACCGACGGAAGGTAACTCGAATCCCAATCCCCTGCAAAGGACATGTTAAAAAAATATAAATAATTCAACAAGGAGAGAGTAGAAGCCCACAGCGCGACTTATAAAAAAACATGGACTTACTCCTGGAAATACGGTCGATCGAACGGCGAACCCTCTCCCAAGAAATATTCCCCCAGTGCTCTTGAGCGAGTCTCGCGATAGCATGAGCATTCGCAAGAAACTCTTCCGGGTATTCACGAGAAGTCGGATGGTCGGCTACAAAGAAAAAAAAAGACAGAAAAAAATAGAAGGCAGTTAGTACGCGAAGAAATAAAACGAGTTAACGAAAGCGTTCTACCAAGCAAAGTGTTCCCCAAGACACGGTAGTCGTCGTCTGGAGGGTCTTCGAAGGCAAAATCGTCGCATTTAACATAGAAGTAGGACCTCTGCCAATCGAGCGTCTTATTGGGATGCCCCCTATCACGTTGTAGCTTGGCCGCATTTTTATTGATAGGAGGCCATCCTCCAACGAACTCACGGACGTCAATTCTTCAAAGGTACGAACGCTCAGCGAGGTATCGATCTCGGCAGCCATAACCAACAAAGCATCTGCAATACGCCACGAACCATTCAAAAATTGTCTTATCGCTGCATCTCGGCGCCTCGCGTATGCCGTGACTAGTCGGGGAATTGGGAACCAAAGCTTCGTATCGTCACGAAAATAGGACTCGTAGATGCATTGATACCCAACCGGCGGCGACCAAGGCCTTTGGCTCGCCGAAGGAATCAGGAAAGTCACCCCAAATCCGCGGCGCTCCCTCAGAAGCCTCTTCACACTGTTGGGAGTCGATTGCGTCTTCATAACGTTCTCCCAAGCCTGACCGCTCACATCAGGAGAGCGCAGGAGAGCGCAGACACTCGGGAGCTATCGCCGGCATCTCTTCGAAGATCTCCCCAGGATAATAACACGTTGGCATATAGTGAGCTGGAAGGACTCCGTCTCTCGCACCGCCAGAATCGTCTCTATCGCAAGCCTGCGGCTCGGCTTGGGTTCCCCTTACTTCTTGACGGAATGAACGCGCAGACTCGGAAACTAGGATCCTTTGAGACAGATCCAGGCTCCCGGTGTCCATCATCGCGTCGTGATGAACCCGTTCGAATTCCTCGAGTGGAACCTCGCTCGCGTCTCTCGAGGGACGAGATACGGTCGCGACCTCTTTCCCTTTCTGTTCACGAGATAACCTCCCACCAGACGACATATCGCTATCTATGTT
>NC_027754.1:15504243-15508548 GCF_000695525.1 Brassica oleracea var. oleracea
GAAAACTTCAAAACCAATTATTAAATAGAAAATTACCAAAACTCTTAACGTAAAATATCCTAATCTATCTAACCATAGTCACGTATCATTATTCTCCTCTTCCATTCGGAGCTTGTCCTCAAGCTCCAACTAATGATATCTAGACAGCCATATGGTAGCAACCACTTCTCTGACTCTCTGTTGTTTGATTCCATTAGGAAGCTAGATTTTATCACAACTGGTGCTATCGTTGATTTCTTGGAGTTCAGAGATCGTTCAGATTCTAACACGAGTATGTTGTTAGATTGTAATACAACCAACAATGGATCTTGCTGCAATAGTGTCTCTGACTCTATGAGGTTAGACTCCTCTGGCTCCGAAATTACAAGTAGCTCTAGGCTTTCCTTCAAAATAATTGTCTCCAACTCTGCTTGTTTTTTCATCCTCTCTTGCTTCAACGTCGCTTGAATGTTCTTCGCAATCTCCATTATCTCACCAAGTTGTGCAATCATCTTGTCACAACTCACAGATATGGATTTCCAGAAATCCTTGTCTCCCATCGGATCGTTCAGCTCTGATACCAAATTGATATGAACCAAAAAGCTTACTTCCTTTTAACCTAATCTCTCTTAGAGATTAAGTTAATTCTTGGAAGCTTGTCTATTATTAATAATATGAAACCCTTATATAGAGATACAACTTTGTAGAATATGGAAAACTCTTAAACTAATATAAAAAGGAAAACTTCAAAACCAATTATTAAATAGAAAATTACCAAAACTCTTAATAAAATATCCTAATCTATCTAACCATAGTCACGTATCATTGTAGCAACTTACCGAGGTCACTCTGGAGACGTTTGTGGGCTCTAGTGGTCAGCTTCTGGAAAGCAGCTAGCTAGTGGTGGCAGCGACAATGTTGTACACGTGTGGGATGCTGCTAGATCATCAACCACCACCACGCAATGGTTGCACCGGCTTGAGGAAAATACATACGCCGTGAAAGCTCTTGCTTGGTGCCCCTTCCAATCGAGTTTACTTGCAACTGGTGGTGGTGGAGGAGATGGGTCGATCAAGTTCTGGAACACTCACACCGGAGCTTGCGTGAACTCTGTTCACACCGGATCCCAAGTGTGTGCTCTGTTCTGGAGCAAGAAAGAAAGAGAGTTGCTTAGCTCACATGGGAACCACCTTGCACTTTTGTACTACCCGTCCTTGCTCAAAATTGCTGAGCTCACTGGCCATACTTCAAGCGTTCTCTACATGGCACAGAGTCCTGATGGCTGTACCGTTGCTTCAGCAGCAGGAGACCAGACTTTGAGGTTCTGGGATGTTTTTGGAATGCCAGAGACTGCCAAAAAAACGTGATCACAAAGCACGCCATGACCCATTCCTCACGTGAGTCCTAGTATCCGTTGAAACTAGTATTTGCCCACTAGTTTTGAGTTACAATCAGTGATTTTTGATGGGGTATCATGGTTGTTTACTTAATGATAGCCTGGCAAATTCAACCAGAGGTATCTGGACATTTGTGTAGGTTCAAGTGTATGATCTGCATAAACGAATAGCAGTCCAAAGCTCTACTGCTTATATTTGCTTGGGATTGAGCTGGTGTAGACGTCTAGTATTAGAAACTGTTTCTTGTGATATATTGTTTGTGTTTCTGAAAAGCTTTCTGAGTCATTCGTAGAGTTGTATAAATAAATCAAGTCTTGTTTACGTTACAATCTGATGGGAATAAATGTCCTTTTTTTTTGTGCCTTGATAATGCATTAATTTTCTTTTCCTCTTGTTTTTTTCTTGTCTATTGCTAGTAGTTGCTGAAGTGCTAGTAGTTGTGAAAGAGTGTGATGTTTTGACTTGGAGACCAGCAAGTTTGTTCCTTTTTCCTTATCACTCACGTTTTGCTTGTTATTTCCTTGAAACATTAGGTGATTGGCCCGTATCGGTCTGGAAAGTCTTTTCTTACTCAATCAGCTTCTTTCCCTTTCCTGTTATGAAGGTGTGCTTCTTATCTCTAATACTTTAGATTCTGCATTTTCTTACAATATGTTTTATCAAGACATGGTGTATAGAACTTTTGATGCTGAACAACATTCATTTTGCATATTAAACATTTCAAAATGCATTTGAAGGATTCTAAAGTGTTGGAAAGTCTAATGTTTATGACGATCGGTACGCATACTGTTTACTCTCTGGATATTTAGACATTTTGTTTGATTTTGCTCTTTGGATATTTAATCAAATTGTATATGCTGATGTTTTTTTCTTCAGAATATTTGCTCTGGCAACTGTTATGAGTTATGTACTTATCTATAACCTGCCTGAAACTGTAAGTTGACCTGCCTCGGTCTTTGTTAGGATTGCTTATGGTTCCAGTAACATTATACTTGTAACCCAAGAGTCTAAAATTTGTTATGATATCTAATGATTTATTGGTATTCTTCCGTAAGCAATCTCGTGTTCGGATCCAAATGAGGTCGATCGATCCAAGAACGAAAATAATTTGAAGAAGACATATTTTTTATGAATCAAATTCGTGTGTAAATAGAGTAAGAGGGAGGATGAAGATATGGAGTGAATGAAGAGGAAGAGGAGTGCTTGTATTTATAGTTTAAATCATGCCGACAGACCGAGGAAATTCCGACGGAATTCCGACGGAAAAGGCTAGTTCGTCGGAATTTCCTCGGAATTTTGTAAAATCCCCCAACGGCTCTCCAATGGCTATAATATTTCCTCGGAATTCATCGGTTTTTTCCGAGGAACACATATTTCCTCGGAATTTCCTCGAAATATTCCGACGGAATGATGTTTCCTTGGAATTCCGTCGGTATATTCCGAGGAAATTCCGAGGAAACGCAAAATTTGGTTTTCTCGGAATTTTCTCGGAAATTCCTCGGGATATTCCGAAGATTTCATTTTCCGTCGGAATGTCCGTCAGAATATGGCTGTTTTCTTGTAGTGATGGTCACATGTTTTGGATGTTGTACAAGCTTATATTATTTGCCCATTTTAGAGCTCTTACTAGTTTTGAGTTATTTTCTCTCTCACTAATCAGTGATTTTTGAAGGGGTATCATGGTTGTTTAATTAATGATAGCCTTTTAAAGGTGGCAAATTCAACCAGAGGTATCTGGACATTTGTGTAGGTTTCAAGTGTATGATCTGCATAAACGAATAGCAGTCGAAAGCTCTAGTGTTTATATTTGCTTAGCTCAGTGTAGCTTGGGATTGAGCTGGTGTAGACGTCTAGTATTAGAAACTGTTTCTTGTGATATATTGTTTGTGTTTCTGAAAAGCTTTCTACCTTGTTGATGAGTCATTGATAGAGTTGTATAAAATAACCAATTCTTGTTTACAATACCTTTATCAGACTGCAAAGCATTTATGGAAAAGTTCAAGGAAGTTGCTGAATCTGAAGAAGAGAAAGAAGAGACTAAAGAGGCTTCTGATACTGCTGGTCTTCTTGAGAAGTTAACAGTGGAAGAGAAGAACACGGAGGAGGAGAAGAAGGAAGAGAAACCAGTGGAGAAGGTAGCATCAGCAGATGCACGCAGAGAAAGCTGTTGAAGAAAAGAAAACCGAGGAGTCTGTGCCCTCAGCGTAAGATGCATGCATAGATACAAAACAAACACGCAAGGCGGGTTAATTCACAGCCTGATATGTTCTAAATCCATCAGAGACTTGGCACTAAACTAAAGTCTGAAGTAGCCCAATACTCACTGTAAGACTTATATATATACATACACTAAAAGAATAGCACATTATTGATACATTGCAAACAAGATCAATGTCCATCGCTGGATTTTACTCATATACTTGGAAATCATATACATATGGCATTTTAGAGATCATTGTCCATCACCGGATTTCCTCGAAAACATTCAATATATTCAAAATAAGAATGTGCCTTTCAGCTCATATATTGGTAACTGACGATAAAAGCTTGTTATGGAAACATCACCACGTCTTGACCATGCACAGCAAAATTCACTCATTGTTAATCTTTTCAAACGACTAGGGATTAACTACGCCCGGGATTTTTATTTTTTTTCTAATTTAAGTTGTTAAATTATTTATATTTAGGTTATGATATATATTTATATAAATGTTAAGATGCATGTCATAATTAAAATTTATTTTTAAATTTTAACACGTTAAATTAACATATTTTTTATTATTTAAATATTTTTTTGTAATTTTGTTGGCTATCTAGTTATCATATTTAGCAAAACTATCTGTTTAGTGTTGGAATAAATGTTTTAGATATTTAATTAAACCGAAGAGTATTTTCGGATCGACCACATGCTCAACAATCGATCGATCCG
>NC_027754.1:15512000-15515318 GCF_000695525.1 Brassica oleracea var. oleracea
TTTTTTTAAGTGAAAAATGGTAATTTTACATATGTTTAATGTAGTTTTTCCATTTTTATGTTGTATGTTTACATATTATTTATAATTTTCGAAAATTAGTAATATTAAAATGTAAAACTATAATTTATGCCACGTGTCATCTTTCGGGAGAAGTTTGTTTCGCTGATGTGGACGCTCTATGGGGCCTCAAAAGGTCCCTTTTATTAGTAAGGATTACTCCTTTTAAAAGGAGAAGAAAGATGAATAAAATGTAACAGAATGTAAAGGTAAATCCACTGTAATCTATTTTATTTATTTTCCTAAAATAAAATTGCTATTTTTCTATATTTAGGAAAAGAAGTAATGATTTATATTTTAACTCAAAATTTCGAGTAATATTATTGTAAAAGAATACATCGGAACAAACACAATATATATTATAGAGATTATCTATTCTTTTTCAACTAAAACTAGATTTTGACCCGCGTTTAAAAGTGCGGATTTTTTTTTCCATCTATTGATCGACAACTGATTTAAAAACTACTGATATTTTAGTTTCTAATCATAACAATTGAGTTTTCATATTTTTATAATTTGTTTTTTTTTTCTTCAAAATAAGGTATTTGTTCAAAATAGATTTAAAGATGATATAAGGAGCTTTGTTTTACCATAAACCTAAAAGTTTTGATGGAGAGCGGTGGAAGAGACGGCGGGTTCTAAGTTCATGATCCCAAGCGACCCTTGATTGTTCCTTGGGAACAACCCTTGCATGTGAAAACAGAAATGGCCCACCCACTTCTTCCAAAGACGAGTCCACGCACGCGCCGCCGTGTAATCACACTCAAAACTAACATGTTCTTTATGCATGTGACCTAGTAGCAAAAACTAGTTTTCATACCTCGAATACCTCTTAAGGAAAAACAAAAATTCTTGGATTGGATTGTATTGAATTTTCTTTTGAAATTTACAAAAAAAAACTGAGATTTGGACATGCAAAGAAGAAGAGATAAACAAGAATGTTTAAAAGATAAAGAATAGCATGAGAGAGAGAGACTACACAAATATAAACATATAATCATTACACAACTTCTCTTCGTAATGTTAAAGAAATAAGTTATAGGGGCATCACAGTCTTTTTCCGCTGGCAGGAGTTGCGCCTAGTGTTTGGCCACCTGTTTTTCATGCAAATTACTGAATCTTTCTATATTTTCTGCGTAAATCGCTCTTTTATAAACAAGAGTAAAAATTCTTACAAATAGTATTATTATTATCAAAAGAATTGTAAATTATATCTACATATAAATACTACAAAATTTCTTAATATGAAAAATATAAACAAAAAATACCCTTTTATATGCCTTCGGTCGTTTGGGTGGTTTGTCTTATTATCACGATGAGAACATTGAAAATGTCTCCGAAAACTGTACCATGATAAAGGAGCCTCATGTCTGACCATGCTTTGTAACGGAATTGGAGATGATAGAGACTCCGCATATATGCTTCCCGGACTTCAAGATCACTTATGTTCCACGTGCTCAAAACCATATTTATGATTTTTTTACATAAGACTCCTAGATCCTTCCATAGGAAGTTATATTTTATTGGTTGTTATATTCCGTTCTGGTTACCCAGACCACCTCAAATTTGAATAATATAATAGCTGCTCGTTGTCAAAAAAAAAAAAAAAAAAAAACTGTGCATCATATCCCAAACTCCACCCGTTACGTGATGCCGATTCTGCGTCATGTATTGGAACGAATTCTCGGATTTGGATTCGGACCAATAATACCGTGATTACTAAAGCTTATTTAAAAAAAAACAAGTTAAGGTGGTCCAGTCGTAGTTAGAATCAAGCATATACAACTGCATGACGAATTGATTTTGTAAAATATTTAGCACTAAAGCGACCTTTACTCATGTACGTTTATACGTGACATCGTTTATAGAAAAAAACAACTAATCTAACTCTGATTGCATTATTGGCATTGAGCTACTTTTATAGGCCACATTAAAGTCACAAAAGATTATTTTCAAAGATGCAATCACTTGGCCACATAAATTAATATACATCAATTGAAATTTCCCCAAAATAGTTCGAGAACATATAGAGACGCATCTTTTTCACTAGACTATTTATTCTAACATCTTCAATGCATATAGAGACACAAACGTAACAAACAATGCAGGATTGAATATACGTTGTGACATTTGACACACGACAATACGAATCATGCTATTAGATAACACAGATGCATGTGTCCAGAAATGCATACACATGGGGTTTTTGCCAAAACTAACCCACAACTTGATTTTAATCCCAAACCTATACCCAAACTTGAATCAAATGCAAAACTAACCTAAAAGTCTAGTGAAATTACAGCTCAACCCCTTGTGACCAAACAAAAAACAGAAGCCATTTTTACGAATATAGCCCCAGTAAATCGTCTGAGATGTTGAAAGTTGTCTGGACGACTGAAGTGTAAGTCGTCTGGTACCAGTTTATTTTAAAAATAATTTATAAATCTTGTAAAAAAATATTTTGATGCGTGAAAAATAAAAATCAAGTAATTATAAACAGTTTTAAGTGATATAAATTAAGATATGATAAAATTGATTTGTTTTGAAGATAGATGAGTGGAAGTAGTGAATCATGAAATACTTTGGTTTAGGAGTTTGGCAAACATATGTTGTAGTATTGTATGTATTGTTAGGGTTAGATTTTGGAAAACTAAAATGTTTTTTTCAAAAATTAGTTTTCACCTATATGTGTTTATT
The DNA here is from genome assembly GCF_000695525.1 of Brassica oleracea var. oleracea. Classification (NCBI taxonomy): domain Eukaryota; kingdom Viridiplantae; phylum Streptophyta; class Magnoliopsida; order Brassicales; family Brassicaceae; genus Brassica; species Brassica oleracea. The sequence continues at coordinate 15,514,755 of NC_027754.1, forward strand.
TAGGGGTTATGTTTAGGGTGTGGACGACTTATATTTCAGTCGTCTGTTGAATAATTTACTCGGACGACGTATATTTTAGTCGTCTGTTGAATAATTTACTCGGACGACGTATATTTTAGTCGTCTGTTGAATAATTTACTCGGACGACGTATATTTTAGTCGTCTGTTGAATAATTTACTCGGACGACGTATATTTTAGTCGTCTGTTGAATAATTTACTCGGACGACGTATATTTTAGTCGTCTGTTGAATAATTTACTCGGACGACGTATATTTTAGTCGTCTGTTGAATAATTTACTCGGACGACGTATATTTTAGTCGTCTGTTGAATAATTTACTCGGACGACGTATATTTTAGTCGTCTGTTGAATAATTTACTCGGACGACGTATATTTTAGTCGTCTGTTGAATAATTTACTCGGACGACGTATATTTCAGTCGTCTGTTGAATAATTTACTCGGACGACGTATATTTCAGTCGTCTGTTGAATAATTTACTCGGACGACGTATATTTCAGTCGTCTGTTGAATAATTTACTCGGACGACGTATATTTCAGTCGTC
>NC_027754.1:15518216-15520901 GCF_000695525.1 Brassica oleracea var. oleracea
CAATCTTGTAATTACTTGAAGATGATGAGGGTGAGAGAGTAAAGATGTCATTTTCGAAAAAAAAAGAAAAAAAAAATTGATGGCATTTTTGTAAATTATATGAACTTGTGGGGTGAATAGGACAAAACCAATTTTCAAAAAAAAAGGAGGTTAGTTTTGTGTTTAACTTTAAGTTGTAGGTCAATTTTGCAAAAAGCACTGCATATAAACAATGTAAGAGTAGAGGGAGAGAGATGTAGATTAACTTATATGACTATATTTATATAGACATTAAAACATGATCACCTCTAAGAAAATAGCGGCGAGCTCTAGGCCGATGAAACAGACGCCGCTGCAGCTTCAAGCGAGGTGTAGAGGGCTTAAATGGGTTGTTTTTCTATTTGTTTTAATATTTTTCCTGTCGCTAGTTGTCTATCATTTTGCTTCACTTGTTCAGCCACAGCCTCTACCGCTCCCGCAGTCTTCCAGCTTTTATGCGTTTGTTCCGCCTCTGATCTCAGCCAAAAAAAATTCTAACAACAATGATAACGTTAGTAACCTGATTTCATGTTCTAATGGATTGCCATATTATCTAAACCATGTTCTGATTAACGTTATATATGTTGCCACATTGACATTATACAAACTTCTACCATCGCTGATAACGTCGTAAGTAACCTAGTTTCATGTTTATGTTTGAAGTTATCCTACGAATGAGTTGCCTGCATTATACAAATTTAGAAGTTTTGTATAGAATATGGATCATACTTAGCATTTTCAATGGGTCGTCAGATAGTAACAGTTGGATGTGTATATAATATTATTATTAGGGACAGTTTGAGGCAGAAGATAGTAAAAATTTGGAAAGAATTCTAAGGGAAGCATCGACGGCGGAGAAGACCGTGATAGTGACGATGATGAATCAGGCTTATGCGGATCTAAACTCAACATTTGATGTGTTTCTCGAGGGCTTTCAAGTCGGTGATGGCACAGAGAAGTTGCTCCGTCACGTGCTCGTGGTGTGTTTGGACGAGAGAGCTTACTCACATTGCGTGGAGGTCTTTCCTCACCGTTGTTTCTTGCTGAGGACTACCGGCATTGATTTCTCAGGCGAGAGGCTGTTCACGGTGGGGGATTATCTCGAGATGATGTGGCGCCGAACTGAGTTCTTGGGTTCTTTGCTTAAGCTCGGATATAACTTCCTCTTCACGGTACCTCTCTAACCTAATCAAATGCGTTTTTGATATATTTTGGGTTATTTAGTAACAAAAGCGGGTTATAAACTAACTTGGTTATGTTGCTTCTTTGGTTTTTAATATACCACCCTTATGATTGTTTTCTTATATAATATCTTCCGGTATAAATTTGCTTTAGGACATGGATACAGTGTGGCTTCGAGATCAATTTCCTCGATTAATTCCGGATGTAGATTTTCAAATCGCTTGCGACCGCTTCAACGGAAATTCTAGCGACACCCGCAATTATCCCGATGGAGGATTCAAATTTGTCGTGGCGAACCACAGAACAATCGAGTTCTACAAGTATTGGTATGTGTCCAGACTAAGATACCCCGGCAATAACGAGCAGGACGTAATTAACAAGATCAAAGGCAATAAATTGTAACGACCGTGACCCAATGTGGGAAAGTCCATTTGTTTTTATTAATTAAAACCCAAAATCCTTCTTTTTATTTTGTCCCACATTGAAAGTTTAGAAAACCTACCTTCCTTCTCTTCTCTTATATAAGAAACTCCACCATTTCTCTTTATTCTCATCAAGTCAAAGTATTTCTTTGCGTGTGACGAGTTGTTGTTGAATTATTCGACGACCAGTCACTAGTGAATTTTCCGGTGGGATTTCCGGGTGAGCTTCCGGCGAGATTTTTGGGCGAGCTTCCGGCGGGATTTCTGGACGAGCTTCCGTCGGATTTTTCTAGTAAGTTTGTCGCCTCCTTACTTCTAGTTACAGAAATCTATTTTAGAAAGGTTGTTATTTTAGGAAAGTTTCTACTTTAGGAAAGTTTCTATTTTAGGAAAGGTTCCATTTTAGGAAAGGTTCCATTTTAGGAAAAGTTCTATTTTCGGAAACTTTATTTTTGGAGAATCTGAGCCTAAGTCGTTCATTGTCGTGTTGCAGTTGACCTCAGTTGACCGCATCTTCCATTGTTTATTTCCTGCCAGTGGCTAAGTTGGCTAAGGTGAGGGTCTATTCCGTAAATCCCGTACCAGTGTAGAATTCTCTCTATGTTAGTTTAGATTTCGAATCATGATCCGTCTGTTTGAATTGAGTCTGTCTGAGTCTTGATTGTTAGTTAGTTCATTCATTGTAAATTGGAACTAGGGGTCTAGAGGATTCAACCGTTGATTTGATTGTGTGATATTAAGAAATGTGATGAGTGCGGGGGCCAGAGAGATCTGGACTAGCGACGCATATGAGTACGGGGCCAGAGAAATTTGAGCTAGCGACGTATAGTGTGCGGGGCAACAGAGACATCTGAGATAGCGACGCATATGTGATGAGTACGGGGGCCCAGAGACGTCTGAGCTAGCGACGTATATATTGTGTGGTGCGGGGTGATGAGACGTTTGTATGAGTAGGGACTATGTGAGAGGGCGGGGGTCCAGAGATGTCTGGATTATAGACGCAGCTTTGGTGGGCGGGGGCTCAGAGACTTCTGGGCTAGCAACGCAGGGTGTTTGGGGCGTG
>NC_027754.1:15525291-15536697 GCF_000695525.1 Brassica oleracea var. oleracea
CCGGAATCTTTGTGAGCTGAGGTCGTTTGGTTGCTGCCGGTTTTGAAGCTTTGTGTTGCTCTCTTGTTGTTGTTGTTTGTGTTGGAGATAGCTATTTGTAGCTAGACTCTCTGTTCTGTTCAGGCTGTTGAACAGGGAGGACGTGGTTGTACTCATACCATTTATATAGTGGATTTTTGAGTGGACTACGGTCCCGTGGTTTTTCCTTCTCACATCGAGGAGGTTTTCCACGTAAAAATTGTGTGTCTCATTTAGTTATCGCAACTTTGATATCTTGCCATCGTCGAAGTATTTTTCTCACAGGTTCGCACAAGGTCAGGGGAACACGACCATTAGTATTTCCGCTGCGCCGTGTGACTTTCCCCAACAATTATCAAAGTTTGTGTAATGCATGGGATGACAGGATAATAAGATGAAAGATTTAAGACAAGTTCTTGACGACTGGACGGCTTATTTTTCCAATGGAGACCGGGCAAGGGAGTTTCGTCAGCCGATGAATTGCGGGAGAAGTCTAAGGCGGCAGTATAATAAAGAGCGTGGTTAATTTATTTTTCTTGACGTTGTTGAAAGTAAATCAAAATAGCCAATGAGTTTTATGAATACCCGTAATGTAGGATAAAACATTATTTTGCTTTCAAGTAACGTGAATTAGAGCATAGAGACGAAACACCTGAAAGAATGATACGCCAATAGCTCAGAACGAAACACATGTCACATCACAGGCAAACTAGATACTATCTAGCTAGCTATACTCAATTTCATAAAGTTGAGATCCTCTACATAGTCTAAAAAAACTTTAAGTTCACTACATTTATCAAACTCTCCATGGTATGCTCCAAACCTTGGTTTCAACACTTTATAACCCACATATATAGACAAGCCCGTATAACGTTGATCAAGAGGGTAATTTTTATACAGCCTATACCCGCCTAATTTATCCATCTAGTTTATCAGTTTAGTACTAGGCTGATTACGAGACATATTTTTGTCAATAAAACATGAATTTCTCAAACATAACATCAAATCAGACTATGAGACATTAAACCAATTCAGATGGTTAAGTACTACAAAGCTTCAGTGATGCATACTGTTGGACCCAATTTTGGGTAATACCTTAACGGGCTGCGATCAAAGAAATGGGCCTTAGGGAGCTGAAGCCCATAGCAAATAGTCGAGTTCGAAGAAGAGTCGTCGAGGTCGTCGGAGATCTCGGAACCGTTACGAACATCACGAGGTCGACTTACAATAAAGGAAGAAGAAGGGACATGAAGAGAGACACGTTGAAAACCCTAGAGAGAGCTACACACATACATGGACATTGTTTTCTCCTGTTCTTAGATCCTTTTCTTTACCGATCTCACTTGTGTAATTAGATCTAGTTCAACTTATTGTATTCGATCTTATTCATCAATAAAGTCCATTTTTGCCTACTGAAAACTGTTAACATCGTTGTGTTCTAAAGATATCGTTGCCTACATCTTTTGTCTTCCCTATATCAAACTCCCGATCACTATCAAAATCTTTTGTCTTCCCTATTATCAAACTCCCGATCACTATCAAATACTTAGTGTAGATTTTAGGTTCTACATTTTGGCGCCGACTGTGGGGAAGATAAACGAAAAACATCTTTGCTAAGAAACCGATCTAAGTTTCCTAAGCGCGACTATGGATCCTAACCAAACCACCAGAACCGCGCCTTCAAGAGTCAACGACATCGATCCTGTCAGACCCAACTCGGGAACCGGAGTGACACCAACTGAGTTAACGGGAGCCAATGACGCGACCGAAACAGCCCAGACGCAACGAGACCCTCTAATCGGGACTTCGAGTCAAGATCAATCTCTTCCGATCAACCAGACGTCAATCCCGGAATGAGCTGGAGCTCGAGTCTGGAACCGTCCCGGAGACAGAAAATCCTCCGATGACCTGACCCAATCCCAATTCAGACCGATTTCGCCGACCTCTAGCCCAAACTCGAGGAGAATTAACCGAACTTCGAGGAATGACGACGACTCTAATCAACGAAATTCGTAGTCAAAGGATCGCCAATCAAACCATTGCTAACAGACTGGACCAAGCTGAAAGGGAACTCGCAGAGCATCGAGCTGCAAACACTCGAGAAAGAAATCAAATGCCCATCGATCCGTTAAGAGCGACGTCGAACCCCCAAAGCACCAGACTGTTCGGTACTCCAGAGATCCCAAGCACTCGATCTGGATGCTACATGGGAGAAAATTCACAACGACCCCCGCCGCAAGGCATGACCCACCGAAGCTTAAGCTACAGTGGATTGGACGAAATCGACACTGGGCTCTAACACCCACGAAGCACTCCGATCCAATTCCAGAACGGATCAACGGAAAGGCAAGGGGAGCCAAGGACACATATCCCACCACCGAACCATTCTATCTACGAGAATCGAACTCCATCCGCAATGAGGACCTTCCATCAAGCAGGATTCGATAACCTAACGGAACAAGCTCGGAGACACGATCATCGCGGTCCCGTCAATATCGACCCCCCAAAGGGAAGACTTAGGGATCCCGAGCGAAACTGGGACGTTTCAGAATTATATCAAAAGAAACGATGCCGTGCTCAAAAGGATACATGCGATCGTGCATATGGCAACGAGCTCTGCCCCCGATATCGACATGGTCATCGAGGAAACGAGAAGGACTCCATTCACAAACAGAATTGCCAGCGTAAGGCTTCATGACGTCGGGAAACTGAAATTCCCCAAATACGCCGGAAACACAGACCCGAAGGCCCATGTACGAGCCTTCCGTTTAGCAATATCAAGAGCACACCTCACCGTCGACGAAAAAGAACCAGGTTACTGCCGTTTCTTCGCCGAGAACCTCACCGGGGCCGCCCGCGAGTGGTTCACAGGACTAGAAGAAATTCAATCGACAATTTGACCCAGTTGGTATCCACGTTTCTCAAACAGTAGTCAGTCTTCATAGAGACAAGAGTTACAGAAGCAAATCTCTGGAATCTCAAACAAGCGCCTTTCGAGCCATAAGACCATACATAAACAAATTCTGAGAAATCAAGGCCAAGATCTCACATCCGAACGAGGTCGTTGCCCTCGCGGAATTAAAGAATGGCGTCTAGTTCTCATCCAAGTTCAGGGAAGAATTGGCAGTGTGAGCACCTATCTCGTTGGATGACGCCCTACACCGAGCCTCGTATTTCGCTGCCCACGAGGAGGAGGTCGCAGCCTTGAAAAAACAGTATAGTGCGAACAAGAACAACACAACCATAAAGCCTGCTACTCCTAAAGAGCCAACCACCAAAGGACAACATTCCTATGCAATAAATGATTCGCCGCAAAAGTCTTCAACATACGACCTCAGCAAATACTGCGCCTTCCATGATCGCAAGGGCCACTCGACCGAAGAATGTCGAGCCGCACTTCGCAATCAAAACGAAAATAAGAAAACCACTGAAGAAGCCGAAGAAGAAGAAGAAGAGCCAGTGACTCCATAATCCAACTGAAAGGCCAAAGTCCCAACAAACAAAAGAGGCAGGGAGATCGAGCAGGAATCACCGAGCTCTCCACCCCCAGCTCCGAAGAAAAAAGTTGACATGATTTAGTGGGTGCCAAGCAACAACGCAACCGACGAAATCAAGAGCCATACCGAAGGGAAAATTCGTTTCGAGATCACAATAGCAATCCACCCATTGGAAAAAACCGATGAAGCCACTCCCCCTCCCAGTGTCACTCAGTACAACCCAAACACAGAGTTCCCTCGCGGAAAAATCCCCAACTTCAAACGAAATAACAAAATGACCAAAATTCGCGAGCTATTAGAAAAACCGATTACCCTACAGATTCAGAAAAAAACAAAATATAGACCCTTAATCGCAATCTGTCTGGGGGGCAGAGACGCTACCGACCACCACTGACTAAGAGATGGAATCTCCCGGCCCACTACAAAGGCAAAAGATGAATCGACTTCATTTACGGAGGCTCCAAGTTCTGCAATTCAGTCAACTCGATCAAAGCGTACCAACGAAGAGCCGAAAACAGCGTAGGAATAAGAGAGCCCCTATCAGGTCCCGATTATGAAATCACCTTCGATGAAACGAGACCACAAATCTCGATAAACCACACGATGATGCTCTCGTAATACGACTCGACGTCGGCGGCAGCAAACTATCTCGAGTAATTGTCAACACCGGAAGCTCGGCCGATGTCCTCTCCTACGACGTGTTCAAAAGAATGGGATTCACCAAGCACTCTTAAAACAAGAACGAACACCCCTCATCGGATTCACAGAAGAGAACACCTATTCCCTCGGGTCAATCAAACTCGCAGTAACCGCCGGAGAAATTAGGAAAATCATAGAATTCATCGTGATAGACCGTCCAGCCCCGTTCAACGCAATCCTTGGGAGGCCTTGGCTATATAGCATGAAGACAGTTCCTTCAACATATCACCAATGCCTAAAATTTCCAACCCCGAAAGGAGTCGAGACTATCAGAGGAAGTCAGAAGAGCTCCAGAACATGCTACCTCGCAAGCTTCAAAGACATCGAGCAACACCCCTAGCCGAGCGGCCAAAACCAACAACAAACGTACCCATGTACACGAACCACCGACCAACAGACCCTGTCTCAGGGAAAATAATCGAACTACGTTATGACTTGATCCCTCGTTGAGGATGCGTAGGCAACTCACGACACGAGTCCAGTCACCCTTCAACTACAAAGGCTCGAAGTAAGCATACCACAGCGCCCGGGGAACAACGACACGACAATACTAAATTGTCTTCTTTTCACAAATCTGTAATAAAACAAAACCCAACATCTTAATAAATACAGTTCTTAGATATCGCAGCTCGAGCATATCAGATTCCCTATATCTACAAATCGCAAAACCATTACAGTTGACCAAAGACCAAGACCTTGATCATGTCTTCGGTTGCGGCCAACTCCGCCAACAAGCGCGACAAAGTTATATAACAAAATCTTTTGTTACACCAAAACAGTCGATAAAAGTATTTACAGCAGATCGACTCATGGCCCCAAAAGATCGGCCTCGCATAAACTCAAAAATAACAGCAAAACAAATCGGGACTCACGATCCACTCTTTATTAATAAATAATAAATAAAGCAACAAAAGCGAAAAGGGAAAACAGAAACAAAAAACCCCTAAAGCTACTCTTTGATGCCGAATTCGCCATCCTCGAACAGACAACCCAAGCACTTCGTCACGTCATCCGCACCATTCGCCGCAGAAGAGTCCCTAGCAGAGAAATCTTCTGGCAGATCCTCCGAAATTTGAGGCAAATCAAGCTTCCCAACGGAAAAATCCGAAACCGCCATCACATCAAGCTCGGACCCGAGCTCGACCTCCTTTGTTCGAAGTTGCAACAACTCTTCCGAGGCCAAAAGATTGTTGTTCATGATTTCCTTCAAGAGATCTATATTTTCCATAACCTCCCTAAGACGAGCTTCACAATCAGTTGCGACCTTCTTCTTCTCCCACTTTTCCTTCAGAGATACCAGCACGTCCAAATAGCTGTCCGCCAGAGCCTTTTTAGCATCATAAGTTGCGCGAAGAAGGTCTTCAGAGAACTTATTAGCAAAAGATTCAATCTTCGCTTCCAAAAGGGAAACTTGCTCGAGGGCCGATTTCCTCTCGTTACTCACAACTCGCATACGAGCTTCGAGCGAAGCAGCCTGATTACCCAATTTCTCAGCAGCGGCCAGTTGAGCGGCATTTGCACGCTCTCGATCTTGAGCCTTCTTCAAACCGAGCTTTAGCTCTCGAATGACCTTCTTTATCTCGTAAAGCTCGTCAGAGCGCGGGACATCTTGCAGGCGCTTTTCCAAAGTGGTCGTGAACTCGTTGTTAGCCTCCATAGCCTGGAATGTAGCAAATCAGCACAGACAAAACGAACCAAAGATTCAACAAGGATCGAGTGTCAAAAAGAACGACCTTAGCATGAGCCACAACCATTTTTACATAAGCCTCGCGTTCCGTCATATTTTGCAAAGAAGGAAGCGGACATCCAGCAGGTTTGAAGTGCCTCACCAAGGGAGCGTGAGAACTGCCAATGAAACGGTTTAGCAACACCCGTTTCACCTAAGACACCGAGACGATAGTCCGAGCCATTCGTCTTTGCCTTCTTCGGGGGCGGTCACGCCCCTCCAAACCTGTTGGGCTACTCGACTTAACACGAGCAACATAATTTTCATCCTCGAGGTCCTTGGCCTCTTGGGTTGAAGCCCGCGGAAGTCGGGTCTCCTAACGAAGAACTTCTGTGAGCGATTCGCTCAAGTCTCCGGATCGAATGCGTTCCGCATTAGCACTACCAGTTCGAGTTTGCACCCTATCGGAATTGCGGGGGTTTGATCTTCTCGAAGCCATGTTTCGTTGACAAGCAAAAAAAAAAATTAAAACGACACACTATGGTAAGTCCCAGAACAAAGCAATAGCACGACGAGCAATACGGGAAGCACGACGAATGTCCCGATCTCTCTCGACCTCGAGCGCCGCGATTCTTGCCTTTTGAGAAACCATCTGGGTCATAAGAGCCTCGTTCTCCAGGTGAATTCTCCTCCAATCTTCAGTCAAAGCCTCAATCTTTTCGGCATCCTTCTTCCCTTCTCGCTTGGTGGCTTCGAGCTCCTTCGAAAGCCTCTTGATCTCGGAACCGATGCTCTCGATCTCTTTATCATTCTGAGAAGCTACGACGTGATCTTCCATCAACACAACGTATTCGTTAAAAGCTTCCATCACCTGAGAAGAAGTCGAAATAAGCGAGCGAATACCTCGAAGCAAGTTTTCAAAGAAAATAAGGCAAGAGACGTACCTTAGAGCTCGCCACCGCAACCTTGGCGTAGGCTTCCTTCTCGGCTGAGGAAGCAAGAGATGGGAGACGGCAACCCGCATACCTCATACGACCAGCGAGGGAAATTAGGTCACTTTGGGCCGCAAACAAAGAACCATCTCCCTCAGGAACAAACCTAGGACGAGATGAACTGGGCAAGGCACCCACCGATGACCGGCGTCGTTTGCGAGTCACTGCAACGGTCTCGTCTTCCAAGCCAGGGCTCAACGAGACACGAGGCCGCCTCTCTCCCAAAACATCTTCATCGTCAGAGTCGTGAATCGAGATCAAGGGAGATTTTCCAGAAGATCGGCCCCTCGATGCAGACCCGGAAGTGCGGAACGACGACCTCCTCACAAGCTGTCTAGTTAATCGATCTGAAGATTGGGTCTGAACGGAAGGAGTCGCTATGACTTCCTGGTAGTTTTCGGCCTCGTCCTCAGAACCCCCAACCAAAGGAGCGCTGTCGGTCCCCTCCGGCATAGCAAAAACAGCTCGTATCCGAGCTTGGTCAAACGTTGACCAGTTCGAACGATCTCTCCGAAGAATCCCGATCAGACCACGAATCTCGTCTGACATCGAGGAGCTTCCTGAAGGAGCTGAATCGATCGAAGAAATACGAAAAGTTGAGTCACCAATTCCCCAAAGAGAAAAATCGACACATAGATAAAAGAAAACTAACTGATATTCTCGGCCCAACGCCGAGGAAGCCGAGAGAAGTCGAATTCACCCATGGATGCTCGATCCATCTTGAAAAAAAAACTGTTTGCGCCACTTCTCATCGCGATAAGGGATGTCCTCGATGACGTGGCGACCTGGGCGCGGAGACACGAGGAAGGTACCATGGTTCTGCTGGTTCCGCTTCACCAGAATGAGCTGTCGGAACTCACTAAGGCCAAAAGAAAGACCTTCCTCCCTAACCCTAACCAAGAAGGCGATAAGATACCTAAGAAAGTTTGGGAGGATCTGAGTAAGCGATAACCCAAGCTCCGCCAGAATCTCAAGTATTGGCTCAGGGATCGGGAAGATAAGACCACAAGAGTGAAAGAAAGAAAGATAGGCTCCGTAGTAGCTTTCTCGCACGGTTTCGGGAGTCTCATGCGTACCGGGAAAATCAAGAACGACGGTGCGATCGACCCCGTACGCCTTGTAAAGGTCCTCGAGATCATCGGCTTTAGTAGTTGGACGAGAGAAATTGAACGACGAAGACATCTCAAGCTCAACGAACAGAGAATTTCAGAGCAAAGGAAAGAGACGAGAAAGAGGAAACGAAATTGAGGTAAACAAAAAGATCTTCTACGTATATATAAGCCACCTTAACGGCTCCATCATCGCTTTCAAGAAAAATAATGATGACCTAGTCTACGCCCTAGCGCCGGCTAAGATAGCTGTTACCGATTAAAATAACAATAAAAAAAGCGCCAACAAACGGCTTTTTCAAAAGCCATCTTAAATCGAATCCGAGCGATATCGGTTATCAACCGACGAGACCCGGGTTAAATGATAACCGCCTCTTTTCTTTTCGATCAAATCAAAAGAGGCTGGGGCACAAATGTTGGACCCAATTTTGGGTAATTCCTTAACGGGCTGCGATCAAAGACATGGACCTTAGGGAGCTGAAGCCCATAGGAAATAGTCGAGTTCAAAGAAGAGTCGTCGAGGTCGTCGGAGATCGCGGAACAAGAGACGGAGATCTTGGAACCGTTACGAACATCACGAGGTCGACTTACTATAAAGGAAGAAGAAGGGACATGAAGAGAGACACGTTGAAAACCCTAGAGAGAGCTACACACATACATCGACCTTGTTTTCTCCTGTTTTTAGATCCTTTTCTTTACCGATCTCACTTGTGTAATTCGATCTAATTCAACTTATTGTATTCGATCCTATTCATCAATAAAGTCCATTTTTGCCTACTGGAAACTGTTAACATTGTTGTGTTCTAAAGATATTGTTGGCTACATCTTTTGTCTTCCCTAGATCAAACTCCCTATCACTAGTTATATATAAGCCACAGACGGTAAAAAACAAAAGAAAAAAATCAAAGCAGAAAAAAAGATACAAGAATACTATAAGAGGTCTTACAAGAGCCTTTAAACTTAAACATACGAGAGGAGTTCTGTGACACCCCAAGTATTGAACATGATAATCAGAGATAACAAAGTGCTTAAGCCAAAAGCTTAATAAAGATCATACGATACCTTCAAATGGAAAAGTCATACTCACACTCTCACAGCCAAACTACCAAATCACCACCTATCCTCACTCTAGGTTGGCTAAGCTAAACTGCAGATTTTTCTGCCTTTTACGGAGTTTCAGGGTCAGAGACTTTGTTTTTGATCGTTTTTGCCTTTCCCTAATGATGTTTAGGTCTCGGCTTGACTTGAGGTACTTTGCATCTTTAACATTAAGATCATCTACATGGTCTACAAAGGTATAAACTCTATGACGGTTCTCATCATAGTATCCTCCAAGACCTTGGATTTGAACTCTTTGGAATGTGTTCATTTCTAGATTGAAATAGAAAACATAAAACGGTCTAGATTTTCTAGATGTATAGTTCATCGACAACACAATATCACCCATAGTGGTCACTCCAGCGTCGGAAACACCGAGGATATTAACGATTTTATCATCCCACAAAGTGTAGAATGTATATTTTGACCATTCTTAATTGTTTCTTAACATCTTCTAGAACCCACACATGCAACTCCAAGGTATTGCCATCACTATCATACTTCAGTTTCATCCCACCTAGTTTTTCTAGTTTATTAATTTATCATAGCATTCTGCGTGAATGAACCTGAACTTTTCAGACCTAACATCAAAGCATACTATCACATAAAAGGTTTTATCATCAATAGTAGCTAAGTAATAAAAAAAAACCATTGATGCATATCCCTCTAGACAAAGGTGCATAGGAAGGAACATGGGTCAACGGACAGTTATTCCAGTTCCTAATGTCAGAATTCAATATTCATCAGCGAAATAAGCCACGAACAATAGCTTGAATTGCTTGTCAATAGGATCAAACCCTAAAATGAAGTTCCTGGTTTAGGCAAGCTCACATATTGTCTAGTTCTAGGGTTAAATATCACAGGCACCTACATATCCAAATTTGAAATCCGCATACTAGAGAAATAGATCAAACCAGAGGTAAGACCACAAAATTTTGGCCACATGTATTCAGAAAACTTCATATGAAAATCAGAAAATACTACAATAGGCGACTTTCCAGATGGATTATGAAGCTGACGTGATGATGAGAGAAGTTCCATTCAACGTCTCGCTCGAAGGCGAAGAAGAGACTTGGACGAGTAGAGGGCCTGGTCAAGAATAACTCCGTAAAATATGGACCGCTAAGCATGGAACCAAATAGCTTCGACAAGCAACGAAACCTTTGTGAGATAACAAACTAACTCCCACATTGGAGAATTAGACAAAGAATGTCTAATATAAAGAGATGTCAACTCTAATTAGTACGAGGCCTTTTGGGAATGAGCCCAAAAGTAAATCCATGCGGGACAGCCAATTAGACCCAAAGTGGACAATATCGTACTAATCGGGATAATATAATGTTGGACATGGGATTTCACAATCCTAACAATTGGTATCAGAGTGGTTTCCAAGAAATCTGCAAGAAAGATCCTGGAAGTCAGTTGTGGGACACAAGATGAATGTGATCCTTAGTTTGACGGGGAGAATGTAAGATAACAAACTAACTCCCACATTGGAGAATTAGACAAAGAATGTCTAATATATAAAGAGATGTCAACTCTAATTAGTACGAGGCCTTTTGAGAATGAGCCCAAAAGTAAATCCATGCGGGCCAGCCAATTAGACCCAAAGTGGACAATATCGTACTAATCAATTGTTGATGGATCAAAAGTCAAATTCGGTGATGGATCAAACGTCGAGATTGTTGGGAAAGGTTCGATCACGTTCATCGGAAAAACAGGGGAGAGAAGTGCACTCAAAGATATGTACTACATCCCAAGTCTTAAACACAATATCATAAGTCTTGGACAAGCAACCGAGATGGGTTGTGAGGTTAATATGAAAGAAGACTTACTGATGCTGAAAGATCCCCGTGGAAGGCTATTAGTACAAGTCGCAAGGCAACCAAACCGATTGTACAAGACGCCAATGGAGGTTGAATATCCGAAGTGTCTTCAAATACAAGAAACTGATGTTACATGGACGTGACATGCACGGCTAGGACATGTGAACTTTGAGTCATGAAGAATATGGTAGACAAAGAGATGTAGTAGGGATGCCTCAGGTGATACAAGAGAAAGATGTGTGCAGCGCCTGCTTAGTTGGGAAGCAAACTCGGAAGCCTTTCCCGCCTAAAGCAAAGTATCGAGCATCACACGCATTGGAGTTGGTACATGGTGACTTGTGCGGTCCGATATCACAATCAACACCAGCAAACAATAGATATGTATTTGTCTCAATTGATGATTGCTCAAGATATATGCGGACGATGATGCTAAGAGAGAAGAGTGAAGCGTTCGATCGGTTCCAAAAGTTTAAGGAGTACGTGGAGAATCAAACGAAGCTA
>NC_027754.1:15537220-15574290 GCF_000695525.1 Brassica oleracea var. oleracea
AGAAGGGGGAGCTTCTGATCATAGCTATATACATCGATGACTTGTTTGTAACAGGGACTTCGCTCAATGTTATCAAGCAATTCAAAGATGATATGTCAAGAAGATTTGAGATGTCAGACCTCGAGATGCTTACATACTATCTTGGTATAGAAGTAACGCAAGGAGCTGATGGCATTCACATCAAACAAGAAGGATACGCGCAAGGTATACTTGTCAAGACGAAGATGGAGTCATGTAACTATACTCACGTTCTGATGCACACGAGTTTGAAAGTATCAAAGGCAGAGGAGGAGCCTGAGATTGATGCAACATCGTATCGAAGCACCATAGGATGCTTAAGCGAGAGTCATAGAGAAGCAGTGAAGCATCTATACTCACGTTCTGATGCAACATCGTATCGAAGAAATGCGATGCACCTATTAACGGTCTATGGAAGTTCATCGGAGTTCAGAAGATCAACATACCCGAGATTCGAGTTGGAATTAAGGGGGAGAATGTTGGATAATTCCAATTAACTTGAGGAGCAAGTTAACTCATTAAAGTGAAGTTTGATGGGTTAAGGAAAAAGGAAAACATATCGAGATTACGAATGTTTCCATATTATTATTAGGAAAAGACGTAGCTTCGCCTTTAGGAAAAGATGTAGTTTCTTCCTATATAAAGAGTTCTTATGGAGAGATGTTCCATCAAGAGAAACACATTGAAAGGTTTAGTTTTGAGAGAGTTTCTAAATCTAATAAGAAGTTCTTATAATCTTTTGAAACTCTCTCAAAACTAAACATTTCAATGTGTTTCTCTTGATGGAACATCTCTCCATAAGAACTCTTTATATAGGAAGAAACTACATCTTTTCCTAAAGGCGAAGCTACGTCTTTTCCTAATAATAATATGGAAACATTCGTAATCTCGATATGTTTTCCTTTTTCCTTAACCCATCAAACTTCAATTTAATGAGTTAACTTGCTCATAAAGTTAATTAGAATTATCCAACAACCTTCCAACCGAATTTAGAGAATATCTGGCCTCGGGCATGAGATCAACAAGGACGGAACCTGAAAACTTTCCTCATCTATTCATGATTCTTAGGGAGAGATACAAACCAGTCACGGAGACTATAATAATACGAATGTATAGTGATTGCGGTAATCTAAGGGTTAAGGCGCAAAATGTAAGATTAGCTAGCGCTACAAGTTAGTCTCAATATATTCCAGTTCCGGTGTGGAAAATATTGAGAAATTTGGTATGGTTTTCTCCGGTTACATTTTTTCCAAGATTCCATTTTACATCCGAGAGAGTGGATGGGTTAGTTGGGCTGAGAAATTTAGTTGCAAAAGTAATAATATAAGTGATTTGACTGTAACTATAAATTATTGATGTGTATATATATATATATATATTTTTTTTTTTTTGAGATTTTGTTACAGTTATGTTGACTGTGAATATTTTAAAATAATATTTCTTGGGTTCACTCCCTACGATGAATTTATAGGTTTACCAACCAATAATAGTTTGCCACCTAATATTCAGTTTTGAAGAAAAAAATAATAAAAATTCGTCAAGTCATATTATGTTTACAAAATAAAAAAAAGGTAAAAAAAAAAAAAGTGGTAGCTACAAAAAAAAATATTTTTTTTACATTGATAATGCCGTCAGAAAAACACTAAACCCTAAACACTAAACATTAAATTCTTGGGTAAACTCTTAGGTAAACCCTAAATCCTTAGGTAAATCATAAACCCTAGGTTTTATTGACGGTGTTCAGGGTTTAGTGTTAATGATTTAGTGTTTATTGTGTAGAATTTAAAATTTAAGATTTATCTAAGGGTTTAGGATTTTACCCAAGGGTTTAAGGTTTAGTGTTTACGATTTAGGATTTAGGGTTTAGTGTTTTGCTGACGGCGCTAACACTGTTAAAAAATTTCTTTTTTGGCAGCTACTACTATTTTTATTTTTTTATTTTAAAAACATTATATGACTTAGAAAATTCTTATTAATTTTTTCTTAAAACTAAATATGCAATGACAAAATATTGTTGGTTGGTGAACCTAGTTCACCCCTAATGTTTTAAACTTACAGGGTGAATCCAAGAAAAAACTTATTTTAAAATAACATATATGAGATATGTGATGTATATATATTTTATATCAATTAAAATACTTTATATTAATAATAAAATATAAATTATCAACATTTTACTATTATTTAATGTAATATATAAATGACATTAATGTTATTTAAAAATTTAATGTTTTATAAATATTCAAAGTAATAAAAATCATGTATAAAATTTTTATATTATAGTAAAAGTTAATATAGAAATAGTAATAAGTTTTACCTATAATTATCAAATTTATTTGATATTATACGAGAAAACTTCAAATAAATACTAAAATTACACACTTTTGCCAAAAAGTAGGAACTCTTCATTAATCCAAAAACATATGAATTTATGTTGACTGGACCAAATTAAGTAAAAAATTAGTCAACATTAATTTTCACTTAACCGACATTTATTTTGTTAAGAAAAATCAAACGACGTCTTTCGACTGTTTTCGATATTATAAAAGATTCTTTTTTTATTTTATAGATTTTACAACCTAAATAATAAATATATATGAATTTTGCCTAATTTGCAGAAGAAAAAAAAAGATTTTGTTTTTAATTTTTGTGCTGTAGCTTTAGAAATAAAGCTTAATCATGATTGACAAAAATTAGTAGAGTTTTGATGCAGGTTTTAAATTTTAAAACTAAAGCTAAATCATGGTTGATAAGATTTGATGATTTAAAAATAAATAAAGATAAAAAGTGATAAAATTACTTCATCTTAGTCCTAGATGACCGAAAAAAATTATGAGCGAACTTTTCCTTCCTACCAACAGACCTAAACTAGATTGTTTCCTTCGTCACACATAGAAAATAGTCAAAATACTAAATTCAAAATATAATTATTTATATTCTATTAAATTATTTAATTGTAACAAATTCAAAACAAAAATTTTGATAAAAATTCAAAATTTATGAATATTTAATAGTTACATATATTTAGTTATGCTTAGATCTATTAATTAGTGTAATACATGATTAATCGAGTTTTCAATTTATTGAATTATAGATTTGAATTCTAGATAATGTATTTGTTGTACGATTGACACTTAGTTTATTAAATTTAATAAATAGGTTAAATCGTTCAATATATTTTAATAAACAAACATATAAAATAAAATCTACTCAAAATTATAATTTTTTTAAAAAACATTAAAAAAAAATTATTAAAATTTTTTATTTTTACTTTTCTTGTCAGCATTAAAAACAAATTTAGTTTTAAGTAAAAGTTAATAGTCAAAAGTTAAATTAAATATTCAGAAACTAAGTAAATTATTATTGATGGAATCGATTGAACGTGGGTGGTCTACACAGAGGAATGGAGGACGCAGGGGTATAGTAGATAAGATTCATAATTGTCAGCACGAAATTTCAGTTTGGAGAAAGGATATTCCATCTCATGGAAAAGAAAAAATAAGTACTCTACAAAAAGCTCTGCAAGAAGTTCAAAGCGATATGTCTAAATCTCATGAAGAGGTTGTTGAGGTATCACGGAAACTAAAAGAAGCATATCGAGATGAGGAATTGTACTGGAAAAAAAAGAGTAGAACTGTGTGGCATACATGTGGAGATAGGAATACAAAATTCTATTATGCTTTGACCAAAAAAAAAACGTATACAAAATATAATTAATTGGATTATATAATGAGGATTAATGGATTAATTCAGAAGCTGAAATTGAAGTAGTGACGGTCAAATATTTCAATGAATTGTTCCACTCCACTTCACCTTCAGAGTTTAATAGTTTTCTAGAGGAAGTTCCGCAATTGGTAACCGCGGCACAGAATAATAGGCTAACGGCCCTGGCTTCGGAGGAGGAAGTCAGGACAGCACAATTTATGATGCATCCTGGGAAAGCTCCGGGTCCGGATGGATGACGGCTTTATTTTATCAGCAATCTTGGTCAGTAATTAAGTTTGATGTGGTTAATATGGTTAATGATTTTCTTAGTTCGGGATTTTTTGATGATAGGTTGAATATGACAAATATTTGCCTTATTCCTAAAACAGTTAGGCTAAATAGGATGACGGAATTACGGCCCATTAGCCTCTGTAATGTAGGCTAAAAAATTATCTCTAAGGTTTTGTGTCAACGATTGAAGAGCCTTTTGCCACATCTTATTTCAGAAACGTAATCGGCCTTTGTCTCCGGAAGGTTAATTTTGGATAATATTCTTATTGCTCAGGAGATGTTTCACGGCCTGCGAACAAATAATGCGTGTAAAGAAAAATTTATGGCGGTTAAAACGGATGAGTAAAGCTTATGATATGGTAGAATGGGCCTTTATGGAGCGGCTATTATTTAAAATGGGTTTTTGCCCGGTCTGGGTTTCCAGAGTGATGACATGCATTTCTTCAGTTACTTATAAGGTCTTATTTAACGGTCAACCTAAGGGGAGCATTTTTCCAGAGAGAGTACTGAGACAAGGGGACCCCCTTTCTCCATACTTATTCATTTTATGTACGGAAGCTCTTATTTCAAATATTAGGAAAGAGGAAAGAGAGAAACGTTTAACAGGATTAAAGATTTCACGTGGACGTCCTGCAGTTTCACATCTACTATTCGCGGGTGATAGTTTGTTTTTTTGTAAGGCGAATGTAGCTGAATTTGATGTTATCCCAAAACTCCTAAAAGACTACGAAGCAGTGTCGGGCCAGTTAATAAATTTTGATAAATCTTCTTTGCAATTTGGTCATAAGGTACCAGATTCACAAAGGGTGGAAATTTAAAATAAACTTGGCATTACTAAGTTGGGAGGTATGGAAAATTATTTGGGTATACCAGAGAGCTTGGGTGGATCCAAAACACAATTTTTTGGATTCTTGAATGAAAGGGTCAATAATAAGGTGAACGGTTGGACAGTCCGGTTTCTTACAAAAGGTGGAAAATATGTAATGATAAATTCAGTAGCCTCGACAATGTCAAATCATGTTATGTCTTGCTATATATTACCAAAGGCAGTTATAAAGAAAATTACAGGGGTTATTGCCCACTTCTGGTAGAGTAGTGGTGGCGATAAGAAAGGCATACACTAGTTTTCCTGGGATAAAGTATGTAAATCCAAGGAGGAGGGATGTCTTAGCTTTAGAGATTTGCAAGATTTCAATACGGCTTTGTTGGCGAAGCAATTATGGCGTTTGATTGACAAACCAGATTGTTTGTTTTCAAAAGTATTTAAAGGCCGATATTTTCGGAATACAAATCCTTTGGATCCTCACAGATCTTATTCACCTTCCTATGGCTGGAGAAGTATATGTACAGCTAGATCTCTGGTAAACAAAGGGCTAATCAAAAGAGTGGAAACAGGACCATCTCCGTATGGAATGATCCATGGATTCCTGCTCCTCGCCCGAGATCAGCTAAACCAAAAATGCAACCTCTATTTTTAAATCCGTTTTTAAGGTGGACCATCTCATCGACCCGTTGACTAAATCTTGGAATGTAGATTTTCTGAATGTATATATACATCCAGATGATGTCGACATTATTAGAGGTCTGGCTATAAGTCGGAATGGTAGACATGATTCTTATGGGTGGTCATTCACAGAGACTGGAAAATAAACTGTCAAATCAGGGTTTAGGACTGAATCTTTATTTCCAGATAAGGCGCAGGAGACAGTCCCTTGTTGTCCAAATATTAAACCTCTGCTGGCCTTCTCATGGAAACTCAATTGTTCTCCGAAACTGAGACATTTTGTTTGGCAAATCACTACATGTATTATACCGGTTACAAAAAATTTAAGGGCAAGAGGCATCAATTGTGATATTCGATGCAGTATTTGTGGTAAAGAAGAAGAGTCAATTAACCGTGTTCTATTTGAAAGTCCCCAGCTTTGCAAACTTGGGCTTTATCAAAAAAAAATTTGTCCCCTGGTATTTTCCCGACCTCTTCGGTCTTTACTAATATGGATTATTTCTTCTGGAGACTGCCAAAATAGTATGACTTTAGTAACTTTCCATGGATATTGTGGTACATTTGGAAAAATAGAAACAATAAGGTTTTCAATAATAAAGATGGAAATCCGTAGGAAATTCTGAGAAGTGCTAAATTAGAGGGTGAGGTATGGGCATAGGCTCAGCTCACAATTCCAGTAAGGCAACACATGGTTCCACAGACCTTTGACTGGCGATCATCGGGGCATTCGAGATTCTGTTTTGTAGATGGTGCGTGGAAGGAAGCAGATAAATTCTCGAGACATGGTTGTTTCTTTAGAGACGTGGTTACAAAAGAGAAGATGATGGGGCGATGAATCTCTGAAGAAGCTTATCAGCTTTATATGCAGAATGTGAAGCTTTGATATGGGCTATGGAGTGCATGAAGATGATAGACATGCAGAATGTGAAGCTTTGATATGGGCTATGGAGTGCATGAAGATGATAGACCATGGATTTGACTCACTTTCACCCATGGTTTATAGGTGTTTTAACTACTAATTATTATATTATAGAGTCTATTTCTTATATTCGTAAGATCAGGAGTGATTTGGAGATAAGTGATGATTTTGGAGCATTTTGGAGATATTTGGAGTAAGCACCCGAGATGACCATCGAGCTCGACCACCGGTCGATATTAGGAACTAATATCGATCGATGTTCACATCAGAACATCGATCGATAGCGAAGAGCGCAAAAAGCCCGTTTGGTCACAGCCGACTTGAAGCCCAAGTCTTCACCAATTTACAAGATTACCCCTGACGAGTTTTAACCTAATTATATAAGCTTTGCCACCATGTTAGAGGCAGAGTGTGCTTTCTTCTGTTTCTACTTTTACTATTATCAGCAAAAGGTTTTTAGGATTTTGATAGATTGGAGAGAAGATCCAAAGTTATATTTGTGATTGGAACTCCATTGATATATATTTATTATTCTAATGAAGTTTTCTTATCTAATTGTTGTTATGAATTGTTTGGTCATGTCTGAGTAGTTCCATTGTTAGATTTTAAGGTTTAAATAGGTTATGAGGGATTAGTCCCAACTATAGATTGCTGAGTTGTGATAATAATCATTAGGATTGTCATTAATGCATGATTCTAGATTAGCCATCTAGAACTTGCCCTAGGATTGTTAGATAAAAGCGATAGCTTCATTCTCATCCTGAAACCATTCTAATTGAGCTAAGATTCTTGCTAGAGTAAGGCGAAAGCTGATCTAGTGAGCATCATTCAACCCGCGCATAAAGCTTAACGAGAAGCGCGTCGATCGATATCCATATTGGATAATCGATCATCGGAGTGAAAGGTGTATCGATCGATATCCCTATAGGATAATCAATCGACACTTGTTATTGATCGAACACACTTGTTTGCGTCATTAGATCTAATTAATAGACAAGTCCAGAAACGCGGGAGCTGATTGACTTGTTGCTTAGTAGTTGAGCTCTACATTATCATGCATGCAACTCATTAGGCATCTGTAGGATTATAATTCCAAGTTTCCTGAATAAAAAACCTTAAGTCTAGCTACTTCCTTTTAAGTGCCAAAACCTCAACAAATCAATTGAGCAATTACTTTCTCAACAAAACTGAAAATTTACATTTTAATCATTAAACCATCCTACTTAACAAATCCCATTAGATTTATTAGGTTTCCTAGCTCCTTGTGGATTCGATCCTTAAGTACTGCAATTGAACATCTTATTTGAGAGAGTAAATTCACTCTTTACGTAATTTGAGTGATACCAAATTTGGCGCCTTTGCAAGGGAGCTTTGATCGCCTATTAGATTTAATTTTGTTAAGTTTCTGACATAAATTTTGTTCTTGGAGTTTTAGGTACATGCCCAGCAGTACCAGAAGCAACAAGGAAACTCAAGTGCTATTCTCACCAGATCCTGCAAGTTTGGAGCGTTCAATCCGAAAAGAAGCACGCTCCTCATCGATCGACAACAACGCTTGCTCGTCGCTCGATTTTTGTCAACCACCGTCGACCAAAGCACTAGTCCCGTCGACCGATACTCGCTCACCACCGTCGACCGAAGACACTCATCTCCCGTCGACCGACATCTTCCATCCGACATCGATCGATATTTCAGTCCGAACCTCGATCGATACTGAGCCGTGAGACATGGTTGCGACTTTGATTCTTGTACGTGATGAGAGAGTAGACCTGTATGACCAGGAAGGTCATCTGAGTAATGCAACAGGTCAGAGAATAGGCGCTACTCTACCTGTAGATGGGGCCGCTCGACCCAGAACATTGGTTGACTACAACCATCCAGATCAGTTCAACACCAACAGATCACCCATTCGACCTCCAACTATTCAGAGGGATTTTGAGTTAAAGTCGCAGTACTACACACTCGTGGGACATACACCCTACTATGGGTTATCTCACGAGCATCCTATGGACCATCTGGAGAGGTTCGTGGATCTCATATCTGCTATTAAAGTCGAGGGTGTCTCTAAAGACTACCTCCTATGCAAGCTCTTCAAGTACTTACTTGCTGGAGATGCTTCGCATTGGCTTAAGCAACTACCACCAGGATCTCTAACATCCTGGAGCGACATCAAGAATGCATTCTTATGCAACTTATTTGATGAAGCACGTGCTGAAAACTTGAAGAGCAAGATTGCTACATTCACTCAGGAGCCTGCAGAATCATTCAGAAGCTCCTGGATCAGATTCAAGTCTTATCAGAGAGACTGTCCACACCATGGATTCAATGAAGTACAACTGCTCAGTACTTTCTACAGAGGCATCACGGTGCAGTACCAGATGGCTCTTGATGCTTCCAGCAATGGGAACTTCAACACCAGGAATCCAGAGGAGCTACTGAAGGTCATTGAAAACCTAGCATCTAGCAGCAACACCAAGAACACTGACTTTACCACCGCCAACTCAGGAGAGCAAGATTGAGGAGATGCTTGATAGAGTTCTTCAGGGACAGCAGCGCATGACGGTAGACTTCAATGGGAAGATTGATTCTGTCTACACCAACTTGAAAATAAAGTTTGAGAATTTGAGCACTCATGTGAAGAAGCTGGAGATGCAGGTTGTTCAGACAGGGGAAGCTGTAAAGAGGCAGGGAGCCTTGACAAGAGGGGTAGAAGATGATGTGATGAAGCACCATGTGAATGCCATCATTGGAGATTATTTCTGGCAAGTGGTGAAAGAAGAGAAGCTGCAAGAAGGAGATTTCTAAGTAGAGAGTCTGATGAGTTTCGGCGGATCGCATTGGGGTCGATCGACGCCAAGCCACAAACATCGGTCGACAGAAGTCATCCAAAACCGATCGACATCCCCTCCTGGACATCGATCTACAACACCTACAGAGTCAACCGCATCTTGCAATGCCATGAGGATCATGACTCACGAGGAGTTCGCAGCAAAACACCCACATCCCCCCAGCCCTGTCTACGTGAAAATCTATCGACATTCTGACACATCATCGATCGACATCAGGAGACCGCCATCGATCGACAACCTCCAGCACTCATCGATCGACGAGCACCTATTACGTACCTAGTGCAGATGTCGAAGATAGATGTTGCACGTCTTAATGCACTCAGGCCCAAACCCAAACCTTTATAAAATCCACCAAAGACCGTCAGGACACCTTCAAAAGATGAAACAGATTCTATGGAGGTTGATAGGGTTCCTACGGGAAGAACCCTAAAGAAAAGAAA
Organism: Brassica oleracea var. oleracea; assembly: GCF_000695525.1. Lineage (NCBI taxonomy): Eukaryota > Viridiplantae > Streptophyta > Magnoliopsida > Brassicales > Brassicaceae > Brassica > Brassica oleracea. The sequence goes on from NC_027754.1 coordinate 15,546,947, forward strand.
GGAACAATTGGAGAAACATCTGAAAGGGGGGGGGGGCTAATGAAAAGGAAAAGGAAATTTTCCGGAAAAGAGTCTACATGATTCCTCTAGATAAGCCATTTGATGAAGCTTATTTTACCCACAGATTATGGATGTTCTTCAGAGAAACTAGAGAGACAGAAAAAGACATTAGGAGAAGGTTATGTGAAGCTAGAGAAAAGATGAGGAAGAGGGTTACATTGAAGAAGAAGAGTGATCCTGGGCAATTTGCAATACCATGCACGGTGAAAGGTATTGAATTTCCAAATGCCTTGTGCGACACAGGAGCATCAGTCAGCTTCCTACCTAGGGTTATGGCAGATCATATAGGTCTACAGGTGGACCCTTCCAAGGAATCATTCACTTTTGTGGATTGTTCCCAGAGGAACTCAGGAGGGATTGTGAGAGACCTAGAGGTGCAGATTGGTAATGCCCTAGTTCCAGTTGATTTCCATGTCTTGGACATCAAGCTAAACTGGAATTCTTCTCTATTACTTGGGAGAGCTTTCTTGTCAACAGTGGGAGCAGTGTGCAACTTGCAAACCAACCAGTTGTGCCTAATGCTCATAGATCCTCATGTCCACTACAACCCTATTCCAGCAAGAAGTCACATACGACCTCCAGAAGAATCAATGATCCAGGAATCATTGCAGCATGCCACTGTGGAGCAGAATACGAGACAGAATACTCGGCGTCGATCGAAACTCACACTGCAACATCGATCGACAGTGCCCAACAAATATCGACCGATGTAGCAGGAGAAGAATCAGTCGACAGTAGTCAAAGAGAATGGGAAAACGATTACTAAAATACCACTATGGCAGCACACACCATGCATACGGAAGAATATGATGAAGATTATGAGGAAGAACGAGCAATAGAGCACAGAGTGATTCTTGACGAGGAAGATAGACTTCTCCATCATTCCCCTTGGAAAAAGAAGTCGCCATCGATCGACAGGAACGGTTCAACATCGATCGACACTCAACTTCATCAACCAAACCGCCTTCGAGCATCGACCAACATTGCCTACTACCCATCGATCTACACTAACGTGGACGTTACCCGAGACGGAGATTACTCAATTGGAAGTTGGGCAGATGATCGCCATCACGAGAGCTACGCAGTAGAGACAGCATACCGTGATCAAAGAGCTGATGAACTTCATGAGGGTTTCACATATGAGAAACTTCTCAACATGCAAAGATGCGATGAAGCAGATCATAAACGAGCAGATGCTACTTGGGAAAGAACACATTTCAGTCATCCGATCGACAGAGCGATACCTACATCGATCGACATCAGTCCTTCAACATCGATCGACATCAACCATACAACATCGATCGACATCCATCCAAAACCAAAAACCACTGTAAGCGAAAATGATAAATTTGATAACCAATATCTAACTCCAGACGAATTTGATATTTTCATGAACCCAAATGGCTACGCAAGAGCAATCGATGGACATGCTCTGCATGTATCTCGAGAGGATATTGTAGACATCCTTCAGACGGCTAATGGAGCAGACAACCTCTTCGTGCAACAGCACAACTTTCCAGAACACCAGCAGAAGGTTGCAAAGGAGTTCTATGACACAGCTGGTGGCATAGATAAAAGCTTCAAACAGAGGTCTCGGCATCCTACTCGACCATCGATCGATGTTGACGTCTCAACATTGGTCGACAGACGTCCTGAATTTGGCAGAAGAGCCTTTGATCTTTTCGGTACTAGGAAATTCTACTGGTAGGAGAAGGATGAGTAAGGAATCTACAGAGAAGATCAGGGATACACCAGAGACGTAGATGGACACACCCTTCGCGTTCACAACAAAGATATTAGACGACTTCTGGAAAGAGCTTCGAGAGATGACCCCAACTACATCTGTCTTCCAGAATATGCTAGCTCATTCACTCAAACCAAGCTAGTACCAGAGATCTACACCAAGGACGAGATCAATGAGATGTTCTATGGAATCTGCAGAGAACAGGAGAAGAACAAAGAAGACTTCCAGATGAAGCTTGGTGTTGTCTACTATCCATTGAATGATAGTATCAGTTGACTAACTACCTGTAGGGAAGAGATGAGGCACGACATAGCCAGAATTCAGCGTGCGACCGACGTTTCTCGCCCTACATCGATCGACAGACACTTACCATCATCGATCAATAGACGTCGACAAGCATCGATCGACAGTCACTTACCAGCATCGGTCGATGACAATCTACCACACTCACATACGATGAAGTCTAAACCAGATTTTCACACCAAGGAAGAGATAGATCAGTTGGTAGAAGGGATCTACAGAGCTCTGGAAACTACATAAGAGAGGCCTGATAGGAGATGTGATGACATCTATTTCCCAATGGAGATTCAGAGTTACATTGCCCGTCGACCAGAAGCATCAGCATCGATCGACAGACGCAACAATAAATCGACCGAGATTCACAGACAGACATCGGTCGACGAAGCTTCAAATCGAGGGAGGCTAGTATAAAAGGTGACATCAGATATGTTTGATACACACAACCGTGGAGAAGAGATCTCATCTAACACATACGCCACAGTTATGAGACATCAGTTCAATCTTGAGAGTCTTGGAGATAGATTGCAGGAGATAGAAGATGCAACTACAATAATGAAGAACAAATGGCGCAGAGGAGATGGAGCAATGCGAGACTTCACTGGTACATTGTTCAACAAGCGCAAAGAAGAGATGGAGACTTGTTTCCCAACAAGTGTCAGCTTTCAACATCACTAGCCCAAATCACCTCCAAAGGCAAGCTAAATGACTATAACAAAACGCTGAGTGGGAGGCAACCCACTATTAGGTAATATTTATTTGGTTTTTATTAATCTACTATTTATGTTGTTTTTTTAATTATTGCAGGTCATTATAAAAACAAAACAAAAGAGATCTGAGTAGACGATTTCCTTGAGTATCGACCGACGAGATACTGTCGACATCGATCTACATAGCATCACCTGCCGCGACCGATATCAACATCCTTACATCGGTCGACCTACATTTCGGTCGGGTATATCGTTCTAACTTGTTACATTACGTATTTATGATTTAATTATCACCATAATTCCGACTGAGTTTACACTGGAGAAAATGTAATTTAAGTCTGGGGGATAGTTTTACTGATATTAGTTTGTTCATGAATTTTAAAAATATTTTCAAACATAAAGTTTTTATTGAGTCAAGAAGGGGATAATGAACTTATTAGATTATTGCTTGTTATCTAACCACTCTTTAGCACCATTCTAGACTTACTGATTGCAGATAGTACTAAAGATACTAAAGTGGATCAACCTGTCAACTATGTTACACTTGCTGAGATTGTTTGAAGAAACCAAAGCTGACCTCCAACAATAAACTTGACACAACTGCTTGTCTTGGGGCTTGGTATACATGGGATTGGATTCTTCAAACAAGTCTGGAAGGTAAAGCCTTGTGTAGATAGATTTATCACCCTCTCTCTCTCTCTATTTTCGAAATATTAGAAGAAAAAAAGAGAAAACTATTATCTATTAGAGATTTATTAGGAAGGGATTCAAACAGGACATGGTGGCTACAACCATTAAGGTTTGCTTCATAAGAATTCTATAGGTAAAGGATTAGAAGATGGCTTGGTGGCTACCATTAAGGCTTGCTTCACAAATAATCCTAGGATATAGGTCAAAAAGAAGTGAACAGGACTTGGTGGCAACCACCATTAAGGCTTGATTCATGGAAGCATGTCCAATCTTGGTGAATGATCTTGCAAATATAAGCAGACTTTGACTAATAGAGAAAATTAGTAGAGGGAGAGGATATGAACTAATGTTTACCTGCAGGTCCAGATACTTGTTTGAAAATCTTTGCATCATGTGCTCGATACTCCGAAGGTAAAGCCTGCACTTTTATTTATGCTAAGAAATGAGGTTGGTATAGGGGAATGTGAGACAAGATTTGCTAAATTGTTAGCTAGGTGAATTTGGTTGCTAAGCTAGGATATGGTATAATGTGCTTTTGTGATTAGGACTTCTTAAATGTGGATTGCAATATTGTAGAGGTGATGATTCTAAGTTTAAAATTGTGTGAGACCCTGCTGTTTTCAAACTTCTTTCAGAGAGACTGCATGTTTGTTTTGCTTGAGGACAAGCAAAAGGGTAAGTCTGGGGGAGTTGATAGACCACGGATTTAACCCACTTTCACCCATGGTTTATAAGTGTTTTTACTACTAATTATTATATTATAGAGTCTATTTATTATATTTACAAGATCATGAGTGATTTGGAGATAAGTGATGATTTTGGAGCATTTTGAAGATATTTGGAGCAAGCACCCGAGATGACCATCGAGCTCGACCACCGGTCGATATTGAGGAACTAATATCGATCGATGTTCACATCAGAACATCGATCGACAGCGAAGAGCGCAGAAAGCCTGTTTGGTCACAGCCGACTTGAAGCCCAAGTCTTCACCAATTTATATAAGCTTTGCCACCATGTTAGAGGCAAAGTGTGCTTTCTTGTGTTTCTAGTTTTACTATTAACAGCAAAAGGTTTTTAGGATTTTGATATATTGGAGAGAATATCCAAAGTTATATTTGTGATTAGAACTCCATTGATATCTATTTACTATTCTAATGAAGTTTTCTTATCTAATTGATGTTATGAATTGTTTGGCCATGTCTGAGTAGTTCCATTGTTAGATTTTAGGGTTTAAATAGATTATGAGGGATTAACCCCAACTATAGATTGCTGAGTTGTGATAATAATCATTAGGATTGTCATTAATGCATGATTCTAGATTAGCTTCCTAGAATTTGCCCTAGGATTGTTAGATAAAAGCGATAGCTTCATTCTCATCCTGAAATCATTCTAATTGAGCTAAGATTCTTGTTAGAGTAAGGCGAGAACTGATCTAGTGAGCATCATTCAACCCGCGCATAAAGCTTAACTAGAAGCGTGTTGATCGATATTCATATTGGATAATCGATCGACGGAGTGAAAGGTGTATCGATCGATATCCCTATAGGATAATCGATCGACACTTGCTATTGATTGAACACACTTGTTTGGGTCATTAGATCTAGTTAATAGACAAGTCCATAAACGCGGGAGCTGATTGACTTGCTGCTTAGTAGTTGAGCTCTACATTATCATGCATGCAACTCATTAGGCATCTGTAAGATTATAATTTCAAGTTTCCTGAATAAAAACCATAAGTCTAGCTACTTCCTTTTAAGTACCAAAACCTCAACCAATCAATCGAGCAATTACTTGCTCAACAAAACTGCAAATTTACATTTTAATCATTAAACCATCCTACTTAACAAATCCTATTAGATTTATTAGGTTATCTAGCTCCTTGTGGATCCGATCCCTAAGTACTGCAATTGAACATCTTATTTAAGAGAGTAAATTCACTCTTTAGGGTAATTTGAGTGATATCAGAAGACCCTTGATTATCCAGACGTGGTTTTTTCGACAGACTGTTCTCAATTGGTGAAGATGATGTCTTCACCTGACGAATGGCCAGCTTTTGCTACACATTTGGAGGAGTTTCGACACAGTAAGACTTTCTTTCCTACCTTCAAGATTCGACATATACCAAGAGCAACTAATCTAGAGGCGGACTAGCTTGCACGAGGTGCACGGAGTTTCCTTCAGCTGTTTTTATGTTGATTCCCTCCCACCGGTTTGGCTATCTGAACCGGTAGAAAATATTCCGTAGGTTAGTTTTTCTATTGTTGTCAACAAAAAAAATAATTATTATTTATGATATTATTTTATTTTATTTTTTGTCGACTGATTTTATTTTATTTTGAAATAAATAAATTTGATTTAAATTTGTTATAAATAAAACTAATTTAAATAATATATCTTAATTGAGAAGTCACTTTAGTGATTTTTGATTACGTGTCGATCATAGGTGAACTCTTACAAAATTGTTATAATTTGATTGGTCGATGATTTTTATTTTTTATTTATTTTAATTAGTCTAAAATGAAAAGGTAAGTCTATAACCAATTAATATCACTTACCAAAAAAAAAAAAAAGTCTATTAACAGTTAATATCACTTTCCAAAAATCTACATAATATTACAAATAATTATTTATGGTGACTAATTGTTTAAACTATAGAAAGAGTAATAATGTTTGATCATTTTTATATATTTATAAACTATATAAAATAGTATACAAATTTTTTTATTAAAATCGGTATAATGATTTTATATTCTTATATAAAGCCTTATCTTTGTATATGACCTTATATTTGTATATAAAGTATTATAATAACTATTAATATATAATAAAATTCATACATGCTTTATAAATCATTTACAAATATTATAAATACATTTATAAAATTATTTATCTTGGCATATCATATGATTAAAGTAGGATAAGAGGTTTTAATTTATTTATACAAGCTCATAAATTAATTTATCAAATCTAATTTTAAATTTCATTTTATATTAAATGATAAATCACTTAATTGATTTTTTTTTTTAGGTGTCGATCATATATAGAGTTTGAGAAAAAAATATTATAATCTGATTTGTTAATGGATTTTCAATTTTTGTTTATTTTATGAGTACAAAAATTAGTTCTAGAAATAGTTTTATCAGTATCCAAACGACCTAAATATATTGCACAAAATAATTTATGATAATTAATATGTGACTTATATAATATATATAATGCTTCGGAAAATCACTTTAAGCAATCAAGTATTTCTAAACTATATAAAATATGGGAAATTGCCACAAATATCACATTCATAGTACCATTTTTCATGTCTACACTAATCACTTTTACCCTCACTTTTAATGAAGGGTAAAAGACATTTATACCCCTAGGGTTAACTAATATATACTTAGTGTTTAGAGTTGAGGGGTGGGGTAAGGTTTTTGGAATGTGAAATTTAGGATTCTAATAAATATATAAATACATACTTAAAAAATATAAAAAAATATTTAAAAATAGTTTGAAATATAATTTTCGATTTTCAAAAAGAAATTTTGAAAAAAAAATAAAAACAAATTCGAAAAAGAAAAATTCAAAAAAAATTAATAAAAAGTTCGAATTTAAAAAAAGTATAATTCGAAAACATAAAAAAAAATATTTTTTATTACTTTTTATTTATTTAAATAATAATTTATTATATATATAGAGAACAAAAGTATAAGAGTCTTTTGCCAATTAATGAAGAAAGTATTTTTGAAAATGTTCCTTTAGTGGTAGTAAAGGGAAAAATGATACCATGAAAGTGGTAAACATGAAATTTCTCCATAAAATATTCCAAAGTTTCAGTATTATATACCTTCAAAAATTAAGTAATTTTATTAAAAACTAAATCATGAATATAATACATAACTAATTTTAGTACAATTATCAATACAAAATATCAAAAATATTTAAAATAGTCATATTTATCATTTTTAAACAATTATTCTTAGAAAAATATTTAACAAAAACACATAATGATAAAAACAATTTAAATTTGAAAAATTATAATAAATATATTGTTACAAAAAATTCAAACCCGCGAAACCGCGGGCTAGTTTAATTTAAATTTGTTATAAATAAAACTATTTTAAATAATATATTTATGCGCAAATCACCGAATTAGTATCCCGTGAAAGGCTGGAATCTAATTTTACTTGGAGTATCATTATTAAATGTTTAGTTGTTATGGTTCACATTATTCTGAGTTTTTGTTGAAAATAAAATTAGGGAAATTAGGCTAAAAAAAACAAATATACTAACTATCCGAAATCATCTCTTCTCTGTTACTTTTTCCTATCTCTCTCTCCTTTCTACAAATTTCATATCTTTCTTTTTTTGTTATTTAGCAAATAAGGCCATAAAATAGTACTTTTCTCAGCTATTAAAGATTAACAAAGTTCATAAACTCATAATTAGATTGGGCACTCGAGTAATTAACGGTGCACACAATTTCAGTACATTGTTACTAAAATAGTAATTGTTTAAGCCAAAAAGGGGATGAACCTCCCAGCAGGTCACAGCTGTTAGCTCCAAGTTGGAGCTGGTTCAATGTTGAGCAGAGTAAGTGCTACACGGTTGAACCGGTATGTGACATATCACGTGACAAGTCGTTACAAGGTAATGACGTGGCAGATAACCATTACGAAGATATTGCTTCAGAGAGAAGCAATCAGAGATCCCGTATGTTGGAGAGATATCAGGAAGATTAGATATCTTAGGGAAGAGTATATAAAAAGGTAACTAGGCAGGGTGTCTAGGTTACGCTTTTGGGAAGAACAGTTTCTAAGTGCTCTGAGGTTTGTTCAGCAGCACACGTTAGGTTTACAAACGGTGAAGTTATCATCGTTAGTGCACTGGGTAGATTAAGAACTGGTCCGTCACAAGTCAGGTTAGACGTTGTATCATTCGGATTAGACTAAGTCCTGTTGGATTGTCTAAAAGATTCTTAATAAAACAAGTTTGTGTTTGGAAAACCTTGAGAGTTCTTTACTTTAGTTATCTGAGATCTTTCATTTGGTATCAGAGCGGGTCACCTCTGTGGACTCATCGAGTCTACTCACAGGTTGAGATCCTGCGACAATCATGGAAACTATGAAGGAACTCGTTGCACTACAAAAACCAATCATGTTGGATGAGGGGAACTTTGGTCATTGGAAAGCAAGAATGAGACATATCATTCGAGGGATAGATGAAGACGCATGGACTGCTGTTGAACAAGGGTGGACTGCTCCCACCATGGTGATGGATGACAAGTCCATGGGGCCCTTACCCAAGGAAAGGTGGACTGACTCTGATAAGGCTGCATCAAAGTTCAACTCTAAGGCTCTCACAACGATCTTCTCAGCTGTTGATCTTGATCAATTCAAGATCATCCAGGGATGTGAATCAGCCAAGGAAGCGTGGGACACACTCATCAATCACTTTGAGGGAAACACAAGTGTAAGACGCACTAGAATTGACCATCTAGCTTCTAAATTTGAGAATCTACGTATGGAGGATGATGAATCAATTGGGAGTTTCATCTCAAAGATCAGTTCCATAGCCAACGAAGCCTCTGTTCTTGGAAAGAAATATAATGAAAAGAAACTTGTGAAAAAAGTGTTGAGATGTCTCCCTCCACGATTTGAGGCATACAAAGCTGTCTTGAAGATTGCTATCAACACTGATGAGATGAAGTTCGATCAACTGGCCGGGATTCTCAAAGTTCATGACCTGGAACGAGCAGAAGGACTTCCCAAGGAGCAAAAAGGAATTGCTTTTACTGCAGAGAATAAGGAGATTGATCGCGTCAAACGAATTGAGGACAACATGAGTCTTATGGCCAAGAATTTCAACAAAATGCTCAAACGGGTTGAAAAGGGACAGAACAGGTCTAACAACCGATTTCAGAACAGAGACAGTGATCGCTCAAACGCACGAAATGACTCAGGAAGAGGAAACCGAAAAAAGGAACTACAATGTCATGAATGTGAAGGCTACGGTCACTATCGTAATGAATGTCCATTGACCAAAAGAAAGGAACTGAAATGCATCGAATGCAAGGGGTATGGACACACAAGGAGCGAGTGTCCTAACAACCTTAAAAAGGACAAATCACTTATCTGTTTCAGCGACACAGAATCTGAGGAAGGCAGTGACAATGAAGAACTACTTATAAACTTTGTAGCTCTGGTTGGTCATGATGACGCATGTGAGACTGGTTGGTCAAGATGACGCATGTGAGACAATCTCTATGACAGATTCAGAATCTGAGATAGAACCAGAAGGAGATAACTCCGATCTTAAATCTGAGTACCGACTTCTGTTTGATAAATTCACTGAGCTGAGTCTTGAGAATCTTCAACTGATCAAGGATCGAGCAATGCTAAAGGCTCAGGTAAACATTCTTGAACTGGAACAACCGGCAAAAGATGATGAAATCACGCCTGTGAATACTGAAAACAGAGAAAAAGAGAAACGAGGTTCTCTTGAGAAAACCATCTCAGATCAGGCATATAGCCTAAAAAGCCTGGAGACCAGATATGATCAAACCAAGCTGTTGCTGAATGAGGAGTTGGAAAAGAGTCGACTGTTGCAGTACGAGCTCAGTGAGAACTACAAGAAAGTGAGGATGCTTAACACTGGATCTGACAAACTTGATCACATTTTGAGTGTCGGCCAATCACCAGCCATTTACCGTGGACTTGGATATCAAGGTTATTGTTCACGGTCAAAGGATCTGGTCCAAGGAGTAACGTTTGTGAAAGGCTCTCAACAGACTAGTACAAGCACACCTCAGATAGTTGGTTCTGTCAATCCAACGGTCACAAATAGCTCCAATGTACCTTCCACAAAACGGAAGAATGGATGTATGTTTTGCTGCAGAGTAGGTCATAAGGCATCTAACTGCTATTTCATGAGAAATCAACTTCAACACGCATGGAGGACCAGCAGATGTTTCATGGAACCTAGCAAAGTGGGACATGTGTGGATTGCTAAGACTGATCTGTATCCAAAATATGGAAACAGAGCCTCATCACTGAGGATCAACGCTGATGAAACGATTGGATCAGGTCCTGACCTCACTCCTATCAGTGATCAGAGAGAAGGAAAAGCCATAATGTGCAATCTCGCATTGATTCGAGACTGGGAACCATCTGATGAAGTGTCAGTGTCACACCACAAAGATGCAATGTCACTCCCTCAGAACTGTGATCCTCTACATGAAGACATGAGTAATAAGATGATAGTGGGAAACGTGGCATACACATCAACAGACAGCGCTAAGCAGACTGATCTCCCTTGGTATTTTGATAGTGGCTGCTCTAGACACATGACTGGAACTCTGGAATATCTGGAGAATGTAGAAGAAATTCAAGGTGGAAAAGTAACCTTCGGAGATGGAGGTCAAGGAAAGATACTTGGTGTTGGCTTGACAGATAGGGCTGATCTCCCACGTCTCATAAATGTCTTCTATGTCGAAGGGTTGAAAGCCAATCTCATCAGTGTGAGCCAACTCTGTGACGAAGGACTCCAAGTCATCTTTGACAGAAAAGAGTGCCGAGCAGTAAACGACAGAGGAGACATCATACTGTGTGGATACCGTTCGGGCAATAACTGCTACATGTGGAAACCATCAAGCCAATGTCTAACTGCTAAAGAATCACAGACAAAACTCTGGCACAAGAAACTAGGTCACATGAACACCAATGGTCTTTCAAGACTAGTGAAGGCTGAGGTAGTAAGAGGAGTCCCAGCCCTCTCAGAACAGACATATGGCATATGTGGTGCCTGCTGCAAAGGTAAGCAGATCAAAGTTCAGCATAAACAGGTATCTCAAATCAACTCAAAATGTGTCCTTGAATTAATTCATATAGACCTTATGGGTCCAATCTCACCTGAAAGTGTTGCTCGAAAGCGATACATCTTTGTGTTAGTTGATGATTTTTCCAGGTTCACATGGGTAAGATTTCTGCGACATAAATCAGATGCCCTTGAAAGCTTTCGGATCCTAGCTCTACAACTCAAGCAAGAGAGAGGAGGAGGAATTGTCCAAATTCGCAGCGACCACGGGGGAGAGTTTGAGAACAACCTGTTTGACAAGTTCTGTGAAGATCAAGGCATACAACATCAGTATGCTGCACCACGAACACCTCAGCAAAATGGAATCGTTGAGCGGAAAAACAGAACACTTCAAGAAATGGCCAGAGCGATGCTAGCTGGTAATCAGGTTCCATCTGGATTCTGGGCAGAAGCTGTGAATACAGCGTGCTACATCATCAATAGAGTGTATGTCAAGCCTAAGACCAAGACTACACCATATGAGATCCTCAAAGGAAAGACACCGAACCTCAGCTATTGCCACGTCTTTGGATGTCTCTGCTACATTCTGAATGATAAGGATCATTTGGGGAAGTTCGATGCTAAAAGTGATGTTGGGATGTTCCTTGGTTACTCTACAAATAGCTCAGCTTACCGTGTCTATAACTCAAGAACTAAGCTGATTGGAGACAAAGTGAATGTAGTCTTTGACGACAGAGTTGGCTTCTATCAAGAAGGTGTAACTCGAAGAAACGTGTGTGTCACACAAGAAATAACTGGAGATACTGATCTAACTCCTCCTCAGGAAGAGATCTCTGAGATTGATGACCAGATTATACCTTCTGAAGTCAATGTGCACAAAAACCACTCATCTGACGACGTCATTGGAGGAGTGTATGATGAACGCCTAACTCGGAAGAAGCAAATAAACTTCAAAGATATGGTCAAGATAGCATGCTTTCTCACAGAGCTAGCAAAAGTGGAATGCTTCATCTCTCTATCAGAACCAAAGAACTTACAAGAGGCACTGGAGGATGAATTCTGGACTGCATCAATGCATGAAGAGATGGAACAATTCACTAGACTACACGTGTGGGACTTAGTTCCGAAACCCGACGGCACGAACATCATCGGAACCAAGTGGTTACACAAGAACAAAACGGACGAGAATGGCAATGTGGTCAGAAACAAGTCTAGACTAGTGGCACAAGGCTATTCACAGATAGAAGGTGTTGACTTTGATGAGACGTTCGCTCCGGTGGCTCGGTTAGAGTCAATACGTCTGTTATTTGGAACTGCGTGTAAGCTGAAAATCAAACTGTATCAGATGGACGTCAAGAGCGCTTTCCTAAATGGACTGCTCCAGGAAGAAGTCTACGTGAGCCAGCCAAAGGGATTCGAAGATCCACATTTCCCTGACCATGTTTACAAGCTGAGGAAAGCACTATACGGACTGAAACAGGCTCCTAGAGCCTGGTATGAGAGATTGGGAGGCGCGGACAAGACACTGTTCATTCAAGAGATTGACTCACACATTCTGGTAATACAAGTTTATGTCGATGACATCATCTTTGGAAGCACCTCAAAGACCCTAGTTGATGAATTTGTATACTCAATGACAAGGGAATTTGAGATGAGCATGGTGGGTGAGCTCAGTTACTTCCTTGGGTTTCAAGTCAAACAGATGGATGATGGAATCTTCGTCACCCAAAGCACCTATGCAAAGAACTTGGTGAAGAGATTTGGTCTGCAAACAAGCAAGACTGCCAGAACCCCCATGAGTACAACTACCAAACTGTCTAAAGATGAAGAAGGGATTAGTGTGGACGAGAAACTATATAGAGCTATGATTGGCAGCCTGTTGTACCTCACTGCAAGCCGACCAGACATCTGTCTCAGCGTGGGCATCTGTGCTCGATACCAGGCTTCGCCTAAAGAATCCCACATGAATGCTGTCAAACGAATCATCAAATACGTGAAAGGTACACTAGAGTTTGGTTTACATTATACATTTGAGACTAATGTGAATCTAGCAGGGTATTGCGACGCTGATTGGGCAGGATGTGTCGATGACAGAAGAAGCACTTCTGGAGGGTGTTTCTTCCTGGGAAACAACTTAGTGTCTTGGCACAGCAAAAAACAGAACTGTGTATCACTCTCCACTGCTGAAGCTGAGTACATCGCTTTGGGGAGTTGTTGCACTCAACTACTCTGGATGAGGCAAATGCTGGTGGACTACGGGTACCTTTCTGACACTATGCTTGTTCATTGTGATAACATGAGTGCCATTAACCTAACTAAGAATCCAGTGCAGCACTCTCGTACTAAGCATATCGATCTCAGACACCACTTTGTCAGAGAACTGGTTGAGCAAAAATTGATAGTTATTGAACATGTATCATCTGAGAATCAGCTTGCAGATATCTTCACAAAACCGCTTGATTTCAACACCTTCCTGGGGCTCCGAAAGGCTCTGGGAATTTTAGATCTCTGAACAGAGCATCATGGGGTCAGCTCGGAAGGTCTGCATGTACAAAAATAAACACATATCGAGTCCACACCAAGCAAAACCCTGAGCGTACAAATTCAACTAGCTGAAAGACACATACCAGACCTGAGGAACACGGTGCTGACACATATCCCATGCAGAAAGACACTCATCTCGGATCAGGATGTCACCGCATTTTCGTTCTAAGCTATGATCACTGTCTGGAGTGGATCAAGAAACACCTGAAAAAAAAAAATATATATATATATATATAAAGGAAAGGGGTAAGCAAGGCCCAGTGTGATAGACACTCGTCCTGGAACAGGGTATCACCATACTCGTGCTTCTGGAGCCGATCACTGTCTTGATTGGGCAGATGTCTGAACGATGGCTCAGGGTGACGAACAATCGATCTGGATCAGGGTGTTACCACACTCTCACCTGGTATCGATCACTGTTCTAATTGAGCATAAACATGGTCTGACCTCTGGGGGAATAAAAAGTTGACTAATCCTCCCGATGAGCTTGAAGTGGGAGGCAGGTAATGTGTCAGTAACCTAACCTTTGGAACAGTGTGTGTGGCTCAAACGGGAGAAACTGATGTGTGACAGCTACTCAGCTGAGAAACAGCTACTCATTGGTGTATGCTCAGTATGATACTAAGAAGGCTTTGCTGTGGACTTGATGTGTGGTTAGATTTGTACCTGGTTTTGAACTTCTGTGACTGGCTCCTCGTGACAGACTCTATGTAAGTAATCCTGTACGTAAAACCCCTTAATCAGAACCTCAGGTCACCCAGGTTCTTGACCTATTAATGATTGCTCACCAGGTCTCTCACGAATGTGTCATGCAAAGAGAGTGTGTGACACACATAATGGGTAGTGTAACCCACATAATGAATCATTAAGTCTAACGTGTTCTTCACGACTTTGTCATTGCTTAATGGGCCATTTTATCTTGGGCCAAATAATGTGTGTTTAAATGGGCCATTTTATCTTGGGCCAAGTAATGTGTATTTGCAGTGTGGTAGGGTTTCTTCTTAGGTAAAGCGCGACCTCCCCCTCGAGTGTAACACACCAAGTCGGCGATCTCACACCTCCACAACATGCAACCGGTAAGGCGAAGCTCGCGACTGACTCGCAACACAATCTCAGCTCCTGAAACTGCCGCCTCCAGCTCTCGAAAAAACTCACGCAAATCCTCTCAACGCCGAATCAGATGCACACCACCTCCGGAGGACTCCGAACCCGAAGTGGAGTCTCTGTCCGAAGAGAACTCATCGGAAGAGGAGGAAGACATGCATGAAGAGATTCTTCCCAAAGAAACGCGGTATGAAAACAGTCGAACTGCGTTTCAGGGTTTGTATCAAGAAAAACCAGATCTACTGCGACCATCAAAGAAACCTCTGTCAGCCCGATTCTTAACTCAAGGGGCTAGAGAAAGGTATGTCAGACTCAAACCGAGGAAGTTCATTCACCAGCAACGTCTCTCCCTCTCGGATAAGAACCTCCACAGTTGCTGATGCCGGGCTACTCTATACGGTCTGTGACTCTGATTCATTCCAGCCGTCTATAGTTCGTGAATTTGTGGCCAATTTAGGGGATGCTGAACCGCGGGGAGATGGGGTTGCAGTCTACGTACGAGGATCGTTGATAGAATTCTCTCCGAGTCTGATCAACACAATGTACTGCATTCCGCACTGTGAGGAAGACTCTAGCTGGATGGATGAGAAACTTGATAAAGTCTGCACCCTCCTCTCTGGGAACAGAATCAAGCGTTGGGAAGACATGAGCTCGAAATACTTGACAGTCACAAATCAAGTGCTGTACAAACTAGTGTGCTCAAACTGGATCCCAACGATGAGCTACACAGCCATGAATGCTGAACGTCTCCGATTCATCTACATGCTTCACCTTCGGAAAGGATTTAACTTCGGGAAGGTCATCTACAACCAGATTATGAGAATGGCTGAGAACACCGAGACTGAAAAGAAAAGAAGGATCATCTTGCCCACCTTAATCCAGCAAGTCATCCTTATTCAGCGCAATGTACCTCCAGACAACAGTGATGAAGCGGAGTCAGACTTTCCTAAGCTGGTTGTCAAGGACAAGAAAGCCGGTCTTGGCTCTGGAGTGGATTCGAAGGAACCTGATCTCGAAGAAGACATTGACCAAGCGATCTCCTTCCTCAAAGGAATTCGCAGCAGGCTCAAGAGTAAGATGTCTTTGCGGGGTAAAAGTGTTTTCAATCACTATCTAATGGTTTTTGTCTTAATGTGCATCTCTGCAGGGGGAGAATATCCAATCCAACGGAAGAATGAAGACTCAGAGAGTGGCTAAGCAGCAAGGATGAGCTAGTACAACGAAACATAGGCTTAGAACCTGTGTCATATAATTTGTTCCATTTTATGTTTTCGGATTCTGTACCGTTCTATCTTTAGGATTGTAACTCATAACTTATGCTTTGATTCCGTCACTAATAATATCTACTATTGTTACAAAAAATTCAAACCCGCGAAACCGCGGGCTAGTTTAATTTAAATTTGTTATAAATAAAACTATTTTAAATAATATATTTATGCGCAAATCACCGAATTAGTATCCCGTGAAAGGCTGGAATCTAATTTTACTTGGAGTATCATTATTAAATGTTTAGTTGTTATGGTTCACATTATTCTGAGTTTTTGTTGAAAATAAAATTAGGGAAATTAGGCTAAAAAAAACAAATATACTAACTATCCGAAATCATCTCTTCTCTGTTACTTTTTCCTATCTCTCTCTCCTTTCTACAAATTTCATATCTTTCTTTTTTTGTTATTTAGCAAATAAGGCCATAAAATAGTACTTTTCTCAGCTATTAAAGATTAACAAAGTTCATAAACTCATAATTAGATTGGGCACTCGAGTAATTAACGGTGCACACAATTTCAGTACATTGTTACTAAAATAGTAATTGTTTAAGCCAAAAAGGGGATGAACCTCCCAGCAGGTCACAGCTGTTAGCTCCAAGTTGGAGCTGGTTCAATGTTGAGCAGAGCAAGTGCTACACGGTTGAACCGGTATGTGACATATCGCGTGACAAGTCGTTACAAGGTAATGACGTGGCAGATAACCATTACGAAGATATTGCTTCAGAGAGAAGCAATCAGAGATCCCGTATGTTGGAGAGATATCAGGAAGATTAGATATCTTAGGGAAGAGTATATAAAAAGGTAACTAGGCAGGGTGTCTAGGTTACGCTTTTGGGAAGAACAGTTTCTAAGTGCTCTGAGGTTTGTTCAGCAGCACACGTTAGGTTTACAAACGGTGAAGTTATCATCGTTAGTGCACTGGGTAGATTAAGAACTGGTCCGTCACAAGTCAGGTTAGACGTTGTATCATTCGGATTAGACTAAGTCCTGTTAGATTGTCTAAAAGGTTCTTAATAAAACAAGTTTGTGTTTGGAAATCCTTGAGAGTTCTTTACTTTAGTTATCCCAGATCTTTCAACAGCGACAACTGCAGAATAATTACGCATTGCGCTTCGTTCGATAAAAGATTGTACTACTAATATTATCTGCAATAATAAATTGAATAAACATATAGATTTTTTTTTTGTCAACCGAATAAACATATAGATAATGTTCAAATGATCGAAGTTTTGATATATATATATATCCGGTTGTTTTTGTGTTTGACAATTGACATTGTTTTATATAATAAATATCTCTCTATAATATAATTTAAAATTTAGTTTTTATATAATTCGTTCACTTTAATTAATTTAAATATGATATTATCTTTTACATTCTTTTAATTGCTTAATTTTTTTTTTCAAATCAAATTAATATCAAAAGACAATGAAACTACCTAAAATTATACCAGATATTTTATCTTGAAACATCAACAAGAATGTGTTAGTTAATTACAATTTTTTGTAATTTAAGGTGTTGTTCTTAAATCTTCATTTTTTCATTAATGTAACCAGATAAATTGTGAATGTTGGATTTTACAAGAGTTTATCCTTAAGGAAAGATCACTACAAAATTTGATACTATACTTTGAGCATCTCTGATGTCTTTACTTTTTTCTTTTAAAATGGAGTAAAATAAAATTTCGAATAAAAATGTTCCAATTTTATTTTATTTTTCACTTCATAATGGAGTAATAAATAAATAAAAATAGATTACTCTATTTATAGAATATAACCTTTTTGTCTATTATAGAGTGAGAAATAGAGTAATATTAAAAAAAAATTTCACTCCGTATTCCATTTTACTTCCATTTTAGAATGAAAAATGGAATGTAAGTTGAAGATGCTCTAAGAAATAAGGATTGGTACTCTAACAAACGTAGTCCCCGTACAATTGAATGGGTGTATCCATCAAAAATTTAAGTGATTCTAGGTGTTTCGTAGATATTTAATTAATAATTGAACTAATACAGATTAATATATTCAAAATCACAGATTTAAATTAAAAAACAACATAATAATATTTAATAAATTTTGTTTTACATTTCATACTAATAAATTATATAAATTATAATTTTTAAATAAAAAAATTAAATCACTAATTTATTATTATAGTTATTATGTTTTGATTATTTTATAAATATTTACATTCAGAGCACATGAGAATCATCTTGTTTATAGTTACTGTACAATTTTGTATAATAGTATTCTACATCCTCATAGATTAACAAGGGTTTCAAATTAGATTCCATTTGTTATAAATAATAATATATCTAACTTTGTGTATGCTTAAACAGACCAATCTTGCATTATAATAAAATAAAGTTAGGTTACTTTGAAGGAGAAACTAAATTGTGTAAAGTTTCTGCATAAAAATAATAATTCTGCAACTGGTTTATAATTTTTTTTTTTTTTACAACATTTTTGTATGAGTAATTTTTTAATATTTTACAAAGAATATTTCTATCACTGAACCAAAACAGGACTCATGTATCACTACTCCCAGTCTCCCACTACAACATGTCAATTCCAACATCTTTTTACTATAGCTTTTTTTTTTTATCAAATACTGAACCAGAACAATTTGGGATATATTTATACACTCAGCAGTACAAAGAAATTACCAATAATGGATATATATTATTATTACTATATTATTTAATAATAAATCAGCTTGTGAAAAGAATTATATAATAATGTTGCAATTGGAAAATGTACATCAGATATTTTCACTCAACTTAAGATGCATTCAAAACCAAATGTATTTTTTTTTTTTGAAACACTTACTGCTATAAAGATAAGAGGTTGGACTTAAACATGCCCATCCAGAGACCAACAAAGGTTCAAGCAGTTTTTGGCCAAGCTATCTGCTGGTCCATTACAAGATCTGGAAATAAAGGAGAAAGAACAAGAGGTGAAGGAAGAAGATAAACCGGCGATGTCCGAGAGAGCACCGTAGAGCTCCGTCGATCTTCGATTCCGGTAGATTGCTCCGATGAGCACTTGAGAGTCTGAGCGTACTCAGATGTGATTGATGTTAAGGGAGATCACATGCATGAGAGCTTCTCTTATCGCCAAAGCTTCTACGAGTAGAGGAGATGATACATGTTTTTTGTAGAGTGATCCGCGATCAATTTCTGGCGTCGTGGCATCCGAGAAGATCCAGCCCTGTCCTGCTGCTCCCGATTCTACTTTCCAAGCTCCGTCTGTGTTACAACGAATCAGATCGGGTGATAATTGTTGGAAGTTTGATCGTGGAGGTGGGTGGATTGATGGGGCTATTGGTGCGGGTTGAGCCAATTCCCATTCTCTAGCAGCGGCAATTGCTTTGTTGAAAGTTTCCTGAGGAGAAAAGGATCGATTCTGAAAGAGGGTTTGATTTCGAGCGCCCCAAATCGCCCAACAGATCCATGCAAAAGCATTTATAGTAGTGTGATCCATTTCCTTGATTCCCAGATTAAGTCTTTAAAAGTGTGATTCTTGGTTGTGAGGATTGGCTCATTCCAGGGTCCATAGCTCCAAACTTCTTGGGCAAAGCCGTATTGTATGAAAATGTGGAGGGTGGATTCCTGAAGACCACGGCAACAGCAGTTTGTGTTGGATAGTACGCCTCGTCTTTGGAGATTAACTCCCATTGGCAAGGCCTCTTGAGCTGCTTTCCATAAAAACATCTTAATCTTTGGATTAAGGGGAGGGTTCCAAATGGCTTTCTTCAAATCAAAAGATTCAATAGGCGATAGTAAAATTTGTGTGGTGCTATCATTTAAGTTGCTTACTCCAATTGTTGTAGATGCAGATAAAGTACTCGGAGCCGAGAGTGGGATTGTCGATTGGTTGGATTGGCTTTGGGAAGAGAAGTATCTTGATTTTGCGGTATAGGTTCTAGAGCTGCTAGGTAGCCAGACAAAGGCATCCTGCCTCCTGCGCATTGAGAATACTCGGTTGTATTTTCGCGATGTATTGGGTCAACTTAGGGAACAAGCCATCAATTAGAAAAGTTTTCCATTCCCAGAACCAAATGTATAAAAATACAAGACTGAAACATTTTCTCCAGTTTTAGGCAAAATTATTGTTGGAACATGATTTATCTCATAAATTTGGCATACTAAAAGTTCATTCAAGATGAACATTTGATAATATATATATGGTTATCAGTAAAACCCAATTATTTTGTCTAAAGGATTACCAATTAATTCGAGGTAGCCATCTTCGAAAATACTAGAACTCAAGACCAAATCACTTTGCAATCAAGCACTTATCAACAACTCGAGATCCTCTAAATAAAATACGGTACATACACCTTAAATATACAAAGTAGTTAGATCGAGTTAAAGAATATAAAAAGTTAACCAAAATCATCATTTTACAGATAAATTTTACCATTTTACTTGGATATTTATAATACGCTCTATTTTCTTTGGTTTTTTTTTGTATTTGTCATATTAATCATCAATATTAAATATAATTCAAGAAAATTATCTTATTAAATATCTATTCACAAATATTATATCTCACCACTTTCTAAATTTAAGACTTATTTTATAATATATTAATTGTGAATTTTAACTCCAATAATTAGAGCTGTCTTCTTAGAGCATCTCCAATGTACACCTCTATATTTTTCTCTAAAATAGAGAACTCTATTATAGAGGTGAAAATGCTCCAATGTATGCCTCTATAATAGAGTTTCTCTATTTTAGAGAAAAATATAGAGGAAAGTTACTTTTTCCCTCTATATTTAGAGGTGGAAATAACATATCTCTATATTTTCCCCTATAAATAGAGGAACTCTATAATAGAGGCATACATTGGAGCATTTTCACCTTTATAATAGAGTTTCTCTATTTTAGAGAAAAATATAGAGGAAAGTTACTTTTTCCCTCTATATTTAGAGGTGGAAATAACATATCTCTATATTTTCCCCTATAAATAGAGGAACTCTATAATAGAGGCATACATTGGAGCATTTTCACCTTTATAATAGAGTTTCTCTATTTTAGAGAAAAATATAGAGGAAAGTTACTTTTTCCCTCTATATTTAGAGGTGGAAATAACATATCTCTATATTTTCCCCTATAAATAGAGGAACTCTATAATAGAGGCATACATTGGAGCATTTTCACCTTTATAATAGAGTTTCTCTATTTTAGAGGAAAATGTAGAGATAGATATAGAGGTGGGTTGAAGATGGTCTTAGATACACATATACTTGACATTATGATTCTCGAAAAATTGGATAATTATCATTGATCTCACATACAAGCAATACCGTTATATTTTGTTTTGTAAAATCTTTATCACCAATTTAATCAACTAAATCAGTCTACATTTTTGAATTTATTTTGTTGATAAAAGAGGTTAACTATACTGAAGATGAAAAGGTTAGTTATATTTAAATATTGGAAAAAAAAACGAAAATGAATTAAGAAGGAATCGAGGTAAGAAGTACTTAAAAAACTTTTAGAAAAGGAACATCACTCTTGCCAAGGCCAACGTCTCTGGCATCCATGCTCTCTTGTATTCTCTTCCTTTCTCATTTTTTATTTATTACTAGAAATTTTACCGCGCTACGCGCGGTTTGTTTGTCTTTGAAATTTATAAATAATTTTAATTTTGAATTTAATTTAACTATTTTATGTATATGTGTTGAGTATTCTTCACATATATTTTTCTTTGGTGTTCAAATGATATTTTATGGTCGGTGTTTCTTGAATTTCTATTATAAAATTCAAATAATCTATTTACCCAAAAAATCTGGATTCTGTATTTTTCATATATCCTATAAATTAAGTTCAATGGTAACTTATTTACTAAAATTCTTTAATTTATTTACCAAAATTCTTTTGGATTTTTTTCTGTGTTGTGTTAACTGACTGCTTCATTAAGTTTTGTTAATGTCCCATAATTTTATATGTGAATTGGATTACCAACTTATGAGAAGTCCTCATATACTTTGATTTGTTGTTAATATCAAACTTAATAATAGTCTTGAAAACTACATCGTCTGTTGTGTTAAGGTTGAACTTTTTGTGATCCCTAGGAAATATTTCTGTGAGACTTTCGTAAAGGAGCATCTTAAGGAACCAATATATTGCTACTTGCTGTGAGTGGCTCCTTTCACTTTGAAGGTTCTTTTATAACTTAGCTTTTGATCTTGAAAGGCACACTGACGTTGAATTTGAACGCAAAAACAGGTTAGAAAATCTATGGGACAATGCTGCAGATGCAGAAGAAGACACTTTATGTTGCTAAGGCTGAAAAGTGCAAAGTTGGCTATGAGAAGAACATGAGAGATTACAACAGATTATCTGGTAAAACAAGTGTCAATCGAGTTTCAATTTATCTATTGGTTATTATTTGAGTCATTGACCATATCTGATTTGTTGTTACTCTAATGAAGAAGGTCGAAAGGAAGATGAGGCCTTCTACCAATACAAATCTAGAACGACCGTCATACTCCTCCTGCCATGTTCAGGCTGCATGTTTCCTCTTCTATGTGACTCTTGATTTCCTAAGCTTTCATTCATGTTCTTGCGTTACAGTAATAACTCCCCTTATCCAAATGTTTCATGTGTTGCTTTTCAAGTTTAACTTAAAAGCTTTTTTCGCATATACCTTATTTAACATTATACCTTAAAAAAAATGTTTTTTTTAAGGTATAATGTTAAATAAGGTATATGCGAAGAAACCTTTTAAGTTAAACTTGAAAAGCAACACATGAAACATTTGGATAAGGGGAGTTATTACTGTAACACAAGAACATGAATGAAAGCTTAGGAAATCAAGAGTCACATAGAAGAGGAAACATGCAGCCTGAACATGGCAGGAGGAGTATGACGGTCGTTCTAGATTTGTATTGGTAGAAGGCCTCATCTTCCTTTCGACCTTCTTCATTAGAGTAACAACAAATCAGATATGGTCAATGACTCAAATAATAACCAATAGATAAATTGAAACTCGATTGACACTTGTTTTACCAGATAATCTGTTGTAATCTCTCATGTTCTTCTCATAGCCAACTTTGCACTTTTCAGCCTTAGCAACATAAAGTGTCTTCTTCTGCATCTGCAGCATTGTCCCATAGATTTTCTAACCTGTTTTTGCGTTCAAATTCAACGTCAGTGTGCCTTTCAAGATCAAAAGCTAAGTTATAAAAGAACCTTCAAAGTGAAAGGAGCCACTCACAGCAAGTAGCAATATATTGGTTCCTTAAGATGCTCCTTTACGAAAGTCTCACAGAAATATTTCCTAGGGATCACAAAAAGTCCAACCTTAACACAACATAATTTAAGTAGAAATTTTAATGGAAAAAACAATAACAGACAAAAAAATCTATTCATCTAACCTTTAGTAAATTTCACAGTAGCCAGATGAAAAGTCTTTTGATAGCCTAAATGTTTAATCAATGGAAACAACTGAACACATTATGGAACCGACAAAATACAGATTAGAGTTAATATAGCAAAGAATCTTGGTATTCGGAAGGATCAATGTTTTCTCTAGATCCAAACGCCGACACACTAAATATAAACAATCCAAAAAAAAACTGAAACAATCAATCCTTGAATTTTTTTGACAGACCTGGCAAGGTAGGAGTCCTACCGTAAGAAAGTGAAATTAAGTAACTGACCCTTTCTTTTCTAAAAACTGAATTAGAGAGTTAGTCATAGTGTTGATGTATTCAAACTCGATTTTCCAAGACAACTAACTGAGAAACTACATAGTTCATACTTATGTCATTAACAACAGATTAGTCGCTGGTAAATGTGTAGCACAGAAGAAAATATGATTGCTTACATTAATTCTTCTGTATCCTCATTTCTGCTTAAATAGCCAAATCTGGATCTGAGCTTTCTGCTTCACAAATACTAAATGGATAGAGCATGAATCAGAGCATGTACCACAATCCTAAAATCAGTGGTTCTAAGCTTCCATTTTGAAGAAAATCAAGTTCTAGATGCATTGAAACCACAACAAAACTAAATTATGTCAATGAATAGAGAGAGACAAAAGTAGTCAAACAACAACTATATGAAATAGAGAAGATCCAAGTAAACGTACAAATGGCTGGGTCATAATTTTCTGAACGCTGGTGCTCGATAATCGCCATGACTGCCGACGTCTGACACCTCTAAGAAGCTTCCGGGAAAAAAATCTGGAAGAGAAACACTAAATTAAGCTTCTGAAGATGTGTTTACGGTGAAAGGAGGAGAATTAGGAACCATCTTTTTTCGAGGTAAGATCGCCGGAAACAGGGGATTTGCTGATGGAATTCATCGCTTGAGAGTATATCTTTGTATGTAACAAATCTGTAAAAATGAAGAGTCTTATAAAGAGTCTTAGAGGGGGAAGGCGAAAGGAAGCCATAAATGAGATTAAAGGGAAAAAGAAGTGGAAAGTGTATTGATTGATCAACAGATTCGTGAAACAGAAACGAAGAAGAAGAAGGAGAAGAGCAAAGGGTTCACGAAATTTAGGGTTTGGACAAAATGAAAAAGCAGATCTCGTGTCTCGCGTCGGTGAAGATTAAGGTGACAATGCCTTCTACGAAATGGGCTTACTGGGCCATTAAGATTAAATTGCCGGCTCGTTAAAAAAGTTAAGCCCAATATCCGAAATCATTTGATTACGTGTCAAAACATTAAAACCTGATTGGACGAATTTCCAATCTGATGTAGACACCCTCTCTACTCCTCATATAACCCTTTTAGTATTAGTTAGATTTGGCTTTAATACTATTTTCATGTATTAGTTTAGTCTAACATTTTTACTATAATGCCATATTCGTACAAGTCCACCAAATCTTTTTCATGTCAAAATCCTGGCATTCAGGTTTACAGAGTAAAAGTTTATATGCTCTTTGATAAATAAAAAAGGGTTTATATTGCTCATAACATGCAAGAAAACAAAATTCTCAATTTGAAGAAACAAAATCTATTGATCCTGTATTCTTGTCAATTCTCTTTATATTGATGGCATTATGATTATATATACACACAAAACATAAATAAAGTTTTATAAGAAGAAGTACAAAAACATTTGTGAATTATTTTTAAACTATCGTGAAAACTAGTAATTATAAGATTCAATACAGCTAAAATTTATAATTTATTTATTTTGGATTTAAATTGTTACCCTAAATTCATTTTTGCAATATTTATATCTGCACATAACAAGGACTAGGGGATTAGTTTAGTAAAGCTCATTTTGTCAAGTATGTGAGTTCAATTTCAAAAAAATGACAAAAAAAAAGCAAGAGACCTTAAATCTGCGGCTACTAAAAGGGCAAAATCTTTTTTTTTTGTTAAATGGTAAATGTCATTAACAGGGTAATGAGAGTCTGATTACAAAGAGTTGCAATCCCATCTGCTCGAAAGCTGATCTGATGCAATAGGCCGCAAAAAAGTTAAAAAAAACATATTACATCCATCTAAGAACTAAGATTGTAAATGGAAACAAACCTTAGAAATACAAGAAAGCAACAAGCATCAACTGTTAAGTTCCTAACAAGCACTTCCAAAAACCTAGACGGAGTCAACAGGTACCGAGGAGTAGGCTTAGCAGAGATGGTTTGCTGAAGACGAACCCGAAGTTCTCTCAAGCTGCGACGACAGAGGGCCTACGACAGAGGGCCTGGCAATCCGCTCCGGTGCTAGCTGAGGGGGGACTTCATTGAAACCTTCACCAAAAGGCAAAATCTTATCTAAAGAAAGAACGCCAAAAAGAAAATAAACTCTTAAATACATAACTAAGGTTTAATGCTATAACCAACAAGACTAAAACTAAATCTAATCTGAGAAGTTAAGTTTTCAGCTTTTGGCCACCTGTAGACAGATTTAAGCTAGTTCATTTGTGAAAAAACTAACTAGTCATCGAACAAACCGAGAAACAGATGTATTCTCCGAGGAAAGTTGCGTAGCAACATGCAGAGGCAAAAAAAAAAAAAAAAAAAAAAACATGCAGAGGCGGTAAGGCATCCTGCCCCGACCATCACAAAAATAAGTGAGACCTGAATCCAACCTAACCAGAAGCGAGGAGAGAAGTGGATTGTAGATCCCGATCAACAATAGAAAAGCATATCCAATTCTTGAAGACAGTACGTGAAAGAATATACTCTTGATATTCTCAATCAGTTTGAAAATATATTATCTTACCTGTAATATAGGAATCTGTTGTAACCATATCTCAGTTATATACCTTGTACGCAAGATGAATACAGTTAAGGAAGTTCTTAAACTTTCATGGTATCAGAGCTACTCTCTGATCCTTCTTTTTCTTTTTAAATTTTTTTGTCATCTACCATCGTTCTTCTACAATCCGTCTCAATGGCGCAAATTGAGAGAGCGTTTGGAGTGATAAACATAAAAACTCACATACCGATCATACTTTAGAGGCGCCGAGAGCTTGGAACTCGCGATTCAGCACATACTTAACTCGTCTCGGCTTTGTCTCCAGCAATTGTGATCCCTCGCTCTTCCACTACAAGAAAACAGCGGTATTCTGACGGACATTCTGACGGAAAATGAAATCCTCGGAATATCCCGAGGAATTTCCGAGGATATTCCGAGGAAACACAAAATTTGGTTTCCTCGGAATTTCCTCGGAATATACCGACGGAATTCCGAGTAAATATCATTCCGTCGGAATATTCTTATGGAATACCGAGGAGAAATGTATTCCTCGGAAAAAACCGATGAATTCCGAAGATATATTATAGCCGTTGGAGAGCCGTTGGGGGATTTTAAAAATTCCGAGGAAATTCCGACGAACTAGCCGTTGGCGTCGGAATTCCGCCGGAATTTCCTCGGTCTGTCGGCAGGATTTCAACTATAAATACAAGCACCCCTCTTTGTCTTCATTCACTCCATATCTTCATCATCCCTCTTACTCTCTTTACACACGAATTGGATTCATAAAAAACATGTCTTCTTCAAATTATTTCGTTCTTGGATCGATCAACCTCATTTGGATCCGAGCACGAGATTGCTTACGGAAGAATACCAACGAAGTATAACCGAATTCATGGGGTTAGTTCACCGACAACCGGAAGCAAAAACAGGTATGTTAAGATGTCCTTGCT
>NC_027754.1:15576726-15597011 GCF_000695525.1 Brassica oleracea var. oleracea
ATTATCTAATATGTTTTCAATTTTAATTTTAATTTTATATTTTCGAATTTAAATTTTAAAATTTTTATTTTTAAAAAAAAATTAATTTTTTTTTACATTTCCTCGGAATATACCGAGGGACTCATTCCTCGGAATATACCGAGGGACTCATTCCTCGGAATTTTTCGACGGCTTCGTTCCTCGGAAATTCCCGATGAAAATTTTGAGGAACATTTCGTCGGAACTTCCGAGGATTGGACCATCGAAAAGTCCATCGAAATATCCTGAGGAAGTTCTCCTTGGGTATATTCCGAGGACCTTTCCGACGAACTGGTGGTCCTCGGAGTTTCCTCGGAAATTCATTTCCTCGGAATTCCGTCGGAAATTTCCGAGGGATTTCCGAAGAAGAATGAATTTCCGAGGAGTTATTTCCGAGGACTTGTTTCGTCGGTCTGTCATCGGAATAACGTTATTCCGACGACATACCGACGATTTTTTCCCTCGGTATGCCTCTGTTTTATTGTAGTGTTCGTATACAAGAAAATACAGGACATTGCATACCTTCTGCTCTATGTAGATGATATAGTCCTTACTGGTTCAAGCGCTAAGCTCCTTCATCGCATCACCACCAGCCTCAAAAGTGAGTTCCCAATGACTGATATGGGGCGCTTGTCTTATTTCTTGGGGATTAAGGTTGACTACAACGACTCAGGAGTGTTGCTAACGCAACAGCACTATGCAATGGAGATCATTGAAAGAGCAGGTATGAAGGATTGCAAACCTCTTTCCCCAGTCGACGTGAACTCAAAACTCTCACTGGAAGATGGCGAGTTATTAAAGAACCCGACAGAATACAGGAAACTTGCGGGAGCCTTGCAATATTTCACATTGACAAGACCAGATATCACATATGCGGTTCAACAAATTTGTTTATTCATGCATGCTCCAAGACAAAGCCACTACAATGCGCTAAAGAGAATCATACGATACATACAAGGTACAAAGAGTCATGGAATACATATTTACAAATCGAAAAAAAACTCTGTCACTGCCTATTCCGACGCGGATTGGGCTGGATGCCCTGATACAAGGCGATCAACGTCGGGTTACTGTATGTACCTTAGCGATAACCTCATCTCTTGGTCGTCAAAGCGTCAACAGACAGTCCCCAGGTCAAGCGCTGAGGCAGAAAACAGGGGAGTTGCAAACGCAGTAGCTGAAACTTGCTGGATACGGAACCTTCTTCTCGAGCTGCATCTTCCGATCAAGCAAGCAACCTTAGTCTTCTGCGATAAAATCAGTGCAGTCTACATGTCTTCCAATCCCGTCCAGCATCAAAGAACCAAACATGTTGAAATCAGTCTCCATTTTGTCCGAGAAAAAGTCGCACTTGGTCAGGTTAAGGTTCTTCATGTCCCAACAGCCTTCCAATATGCTGATATTTTCACCAAAGGATTGCCATCGTCACTCTTCATATCCTTCAAGAACAGCTTAAACGTCAGAGACTCCGACATTCGCACTGCAGGAGGGTGAAAGAATATACTCTTGATATTCTCAATCAGTTTGAAAATATATTATCTTCCCTCTAATATAGGAATCTGTTGTAACCATATCTCTGTTATATACCTTGTACGCAAGATGAATAAAGTTAAGACTCTCTCTCTCTCTCTCTCTCTCTCTCTCTCTCTGCTTGGTCAACGAAAGGTAAAACTTTGGTGGCACACACGTATTTGTGCAAGTCATTCGGAATACCACTATGAATGTTGAATCTGGAAGACTTTCTTATTTTTCGATTATGCAGGCTCGCAAGTTGGAATTTAAGTAGAGAAAAATCCTCTACCCAATCTTTCATGGGGATTCCAAGGTGTTGGTTCACATCATTTAGAATTTTCGGATTGGATTGAAAAATGTGCCGACAGGGTGTTGTGGCGGTTGATCCTAAGTAGCATTCCAATCTTGCGGGTATCAACTACTATGGGCTAATACTGAAATTTTCAGTTTAAAATAGCCCAATGATGTAGGATCAGCTTTTTAATCTTGCAATTTGTGGTATATGAGGTTTAAACAACGGTTCAATTTTCTATAGAGTGGATCTATTCTCTTTGTGGTTTATGAGTTCTTTAAGGATTGATCATGTAGTGTAGGTAGCCCTCAAGTGTTTCTGGGCAATACTCTATTGCATCTTTGATTTTGTGGTTAAAACTTTTGTGGAAGTTATAATTTTGTATTCTTTTATTGGTTAATGAGAGTCAATGTTCAGCGAAAAAAAAAAGTTTATAAAGAAGAAAGCAACCAAATCCCCTCATGAAGATCTCACTCCAATCTTTTGGTTCCATGTAGTAAAGGTAAATAAACAACTTCGAATTTCGAATATAAGTGTTATTGTGTAATGAAAAAAAACTGAGTAAAAGCTTATATAATTTTCTTACATTCGTAAATGACACTTTGTCACACTCACATCTCTCTCTGTCAAAATTGATCTTTCGCCAACGGAGAAAAGATTTGATCTTTCTGGGAACACTTCGTTTTCTCAATAAAAGACATTCTCTCTCTTTCTCCTCCTAACAACGATACTTTCTCTCTGCGTAAGAGCATCTCCAAAAGATACTCTATAACTTCAAATATGAAATTTTTTGTTCTCCAAAAAAGAATTTCAAATTTGAAATTTTGATTAGTGAAACTTCAAATATAGAGTTTCTCCTCAAAACTTCAAATTTGAAGTTTCATATTTTTATTTGCATTTTGGTTCCTACAATTACACATCACATTTATGATTCATAAATATTTTCTTGTTTATTGTTTTAATCCTTATAAAAATTATATCACATAAATATTTTTAGTTTTGTTTTAAAAAATTAAAGTTTACACATAAAATTAAATAAAACTTTAAAATAAGCTTTAAAATATTTAAAACTAGATTTAGATAACAAAATATACAAAAGAAACTTAACAAAAAAACTTTTAAAAATAACATGAAGACATAACTATTACATAAATTTAAATATTACAACAATACTAATAGTCAGGTAAGTTTGATCCGGAACCTTCAAAATTTCCAAATATTGTCCAATTTTTTTTGTGTAACTAAAGATGGTTGTTGTTGTTGATGATGTCTTTTCGTACAATTCTTTCTTGTTGATATTGAACATATTCACGAGTATTAATATCGTCGATAAAAGTTAATATTTTAGCAATATTTTATGTTTCTCTTTTACTTTCTTGTTCTGATCTAATGTATTTATAAGTATTAATATCATCTGATTTCAATAATATTTATCAATAATCCACAAATTAAAAATGAGGAGAGCCATTTTTACTTTGAAATGCACTAGTAGATAATATATGCATTACGAAAATCACTTTATAGAATAATATGATATTTTTCTTGAAGTTTAATATTAATTAAGTTATTTTGTTTAAAATTTTATATTTTAATATAATATTTTATTAATTAATATTGTTGTAATATGTTTATATTTCTGTTAGTTATTTACAAAAGTTTCATGAATTCCAATTAGCTATGACAAATATAAGGACCATGTTATAAAATAAAAATAGTTTTAAAGTTAAATTTGAAGTTTTGCTTTTGGAAAATGAACATCAACTTCAAAAATAGAGTTTTGAAAACTTTAAAAATAGAGTTTTGAAAAATTCAAAATAGAGTTCATTTTGAGTTCATTTTTGGATATGCTATGAGTAGAGACAATAATTCTGGAACCTCCTCTACATAAGTATACAAAACAATCCACACATTCATTATATATAAACATTTACATTCACTATTCGTTCTCATACTGAAAATAAAAACAAAAAAAACCCACCTGGTCCAAAAGCTCACAAACGAAATCTCAATCTCTTAGGGTTTTTCTCTTCTTCTTGCAAAGAATAGGTTTTTAGAAATTAAGTAATTTCTCATCTGGATCTTGTCTAACAAAAATGGTGAGAGAAGGTCAAGACGAGGAGGAGGAGGAGGAGGAGGAGATGATGATGATGGTGGCGGCGACGACTAAACCTGCATGGCTTAAAGGATTAATTGGGGAAACTTTCTTCTCGAGCTGTGGGATCCATGAGAGTCGCCGTAAAAGCGAGAAGAACGTCTTTTGCTTGCTCTGTTGTCTCAGTGTTTGTCCTCACTGCCTCCCTTCGCATCGCTCCCATCCTCTTCTTCAGGTAACTAATCTGTAATCTACGAAAAATCATTTCATCAAGTTAACTAGGGAAATAACACGAAATTTGAAGAATTTTATTTTTAAATTTTTTTTTTTTTTTTGCAATTTCTTATTGTCATAAGATCTTGGTAATTTTCTTGGTATTTTTTTCTCAAAAAAATAAATAATTCGTCGTAACTTTCCCTGAAAATTCTCAATTTCATGGAAAACATATTACTTAATTTAGTTGCTGTGTGCAACTAATATTTCCTTGAATTCATGCACATATTTCTGTTTTAATTTTTCTCTCCAACATCTTTTTCAGATTTTTTTAATGCAAATTAGAGAGCTTTTGGAAACTGTACTATGGAGAAATTTTTTATTCAAATGGACCTTTCATTATCATAAACTTTTCCTTCTCCCCAAATATTTTTTTTTTCTTTTGTAATGTTCATCTTCTTAAAAGACGCTTTAAATCACCTTCCTAAACTTTCTCTACATTTTTGAATTTTACTCAGACTGAATTTCATACATGTAACCTTTAGATCATTTCTCTAGTTAAGTTAAGAATTGTAGAGCTTGGAAGCAAAAGTCCAGAGTGTAAACATTATGTCATGTATGTATACATATATCATTGATAGTATTGGACTTGAATTGTCTATTGTTTAGATTTGGTTTGTTTCTATATATAGTATGTATCTTTTCTCATATTTTATTTATTCTTTCTGTTTTCAAAATTTGCTTGGTTCCTCCAAATTTGTTGTCTTCTCTCTGCTCAACTTCTCTTGAGCTGTTGCTTTCAAAAAACATCAAAGCTTTGACCAAATTTCTCTTCCTTCAGTTCCATTTACTTCTTTCCAACAGTTTTTGTTTTTATTATTAAAACTATTAGTAATTTTTTTTCTACTATTCCCCAAAACGGTTATTGGTGCAAATCAGAAATCATGCCTCTCACTATAAGATGTAGGCAAGATTTAATCTATTCTCTGTAGAATGCTTCAGGGGAGTGAAGGATGAAGTTTTTTGAAGCAATTACGAATGTTAACCAATTACTTAATATTCTATCTTTTTTTTAGCAACATTAATTGTTGAGAAGCTCATAGATTGCTCATATGTTCTATCAGTTAAAGCATTTTGGTTTATGAATTGGTAGGTGAGACGATACGTATACCACGATGTCGTTCGGCTGAGTGATCTTGAGAAGCTCATAGATTGCTCATATGTTCAGGTAATAACTTCTCTTACAGAGCTTTCAATTTTATTTATTATCGTTGAAATTTTTGTTACTAATTGAGAAGTTTAATATTCAGCCATATACAATTAATGGAGCTAAAGTGATATTCATAAACCAAAGACCACAATCAAGAGCCAAGGTCTCATCAAATGTTTGCTTCACTTGTGATAGAATCCTTCAAGAACCATTCCACTTTTGTTCTCTCTCTTGCAAGGTAATTTCAGTTACATATTCTTTTTGGAATTTGGTGTACTTTGAATGTTTGAACCCTAAGAAAATTAAAAGTCATATTTATTGATTCGTAAGAGCATCTCCAAAAAGACTCTCTATTATAGAATTTTGCAAACTCTATATTTGAAGTTTCAAAATGTTCTTCTCCAAAAGCAAAACTTCAAATTTAACTTCAAAATTATTTGTAATTTATACTATGCTCCTTATATTTGTCATAATTAATATAAATCCATAAAACTTTTATAGATAACTAGCACATATATAAAATTATTATAGTAATATTAATTAATAAAATCTTACAGAAAATATAAAATTATAAATATAAATACATAATTAAATATTAAACTACAAGAAAAATACCACATTATTACATAAAATTATTTTATTAATGCTCCATTTTCGGTTATACAAAATTTGTTTGGACAATATTTTATAAGTTCCGGAGAAAATTTACTAGACTATTAGTGTTGTTGTAATATTTAAAAAAAATTAATAATTATTTCTTCACGTATATATCTTCTTAAAAAAAATTATTAAGTTTCTTTTGTAATATTCTTGTTGTCTAATTCTACTTTTAAGATATTATAAATCTTATTTTGATTTTTAAAAAAACTTTTATGTGTAAAATTTTAACTTATAAAAATAAATTTGAAATATTTAAAATATAAAAGTTTTAAAGATTAAAACTATGAATGAGAAAATACTTAAGAATCATAAATGTGATGTATAATTAATTATAAAAAGACTAAAATGCAAATAAAAAGATGAAACTTTAAATATGAAGTACTCAAAACTATAAATTTGAAGTTTTGAAGTTCTTTTTTAGTTTCTTCCGAAGATTCTCTAATAATAATAATATCTTCCTTAATGAAAAAAACATGGAAATTTAGTTATGAGTTGCTGGCATAGTTGACCCATGAATGGCAAAGTGAGACCCATTAACTCATCAGATTCACTTGTTTATTGTTTTTATCCTAATAGAATTAACAATATAATATAATTAAACTAGAGTCGGTTCGGGCTACGTCCAGGTTTTTTATTTAAATATTAATTATAATCATATATTTATGTTATTTTGATATATAAATATTATATAAATATAAGTAGCTAGATAATTATAAAATTATTTTTAATTATTTATTGTTTTTGTCTTATGAATTTCAATTAACTCAATTTCTTACAATAAAACTTTCCATTGGTTTATTTATTGAATGAAACTTGTGTAGCTTAAAATCATGCATGCATTTAATCTGAATCGAATCTAAACTAAACCGAAATAAATCCGGTTATGTTCTGTCGTTTTTCTTTGAAACAAAAGGCTCAAAAGAAAAGATCCAATGGGAATATAACGCATTGCTTCCTGTCTATTTCCCTTTTAAGTTTAAAATATGTATCTCATATCTCACCAACACGCATGTCTCTGCGCGTGTATGACACTTCCATTCATGTTGATTCCCAATAACTAATTAAAAAATAAAATAAAAACTTTTGATTGCTTCCCTTATCTTCTTATGATTCGTTCGGAGCAATCTTTGTTTTGATAATATCTATATTTCTTTGGACAAAAAGAAAATATATTTCTCTCTTGATCCAGTCATAGCGGAATTGAAAAACCATCTGATTTACTCGTCACCGCTTAAACTGTGGAATATTTTTATTAATTAGCTCGATTTTCTTTCTTAATCTCTTCAGTGTTGTTGCTCATCATCCTCTTCCATCTGCCTCTTCATACTCGCAAAACTCATCGCCAATAATTTTAAAATTTTAAATGTTATTGAGTTACCGGAGGTGGCGGCGAAATGAACCGTCACCGTTGATATCGCCTCCAACCAAGGCGAAGTCAGTAGCATCCAGAAACTCACGGTACGCTCCTTCTTTTCTTTCTCGTTTCAAAAGTTTCAGTCTTTACATATGTTTTCATTATAGTGGTTATCTCTCTGTATTTGGGTTATATCACGGTGTGAACAAACAGCCCACTAAACCGTAAACAATTATGAAACGCAGCAGCTCACATCAAACGTTAATGAAACGATAAGTTTTAGGCAAAGAAGACAAATGTCGCACTCACAATCAACGACTATATGATATGGCGCAACAGGGAGATGACAAACATTTTTTTATATATATAGATACTTGCTTAACTTTTTGACTATGGCATAAAGTTGTTTTTTTGTAAAACAGATCATTACTCTAAAGATAGTAGACAAAACTTTGGAAAACAGCTGTTTTTCCATCTTTACAGTAATCATGTTATATTTTTCCCTTGGATTATGTGTTACATTTGTTTAATTCTCATAAACACATGTGAAAAGTACAAAGTGAGTACTTTCCTAGGTTATGAACTATATATCATGTTCAATATCAGACACATATCTTACTATAAGACACAATTATGTTACCTAGCAAAGATTATAACTTTTTAAAATTTATATGTAGGTGGATTACTTAGTTTATCAAGGAGATGATCTATCAAGCATTCTCTATAGAATCGATGAATCGGATTTCACGTTTGCAAGTTTGAGAATGGACGGACACGATCAGTTTGGAGAGATATCAACAATGGAGGACGATGCCGACGATATTATAGTAATCTCAGATCAATCGGAGCAAGGTAACAATAGTAATAAGAAAGAGAAAAAGAAAAAGAAGAAGAAAGAGAGCAATTACTTTCCCGGAATGGTTCTTTCACTTGGCAGCAGAAGAAAAGGTGCTCCTCATAGGGCTCCTTTCTCATAATTTAAAACAAGGAAGCCATAACAGAAAATTATAAGCATTCTATATATGTGTCTCTGTGTATCATGTTTCTTTGATTAGGTATAATCCTATTTCATGAGTTGATCACCAAAATGTGTTGTCTTTTATGGGGTTGTTTATTTGTTTTCAGTTTTTGTGTTGATGTGAAATCAGTTCTCACGTTTATTTGTCGATAAATTATTAGCTTTTCACGAATAAAGGCTGTATATCATTTGGTACTTTATAAGAGTATATATAATACTCAAGATTATTTACACATATTAAAAATTAAAAAATTATTTATTTATTGCTTTTTGGTTTAATTTTTATTTAATTTTAAGTTTTATAAGTTTTTAGATAAAGTAGTTATATCATTTATATTTGTATATATTAATTTTCTAGTTTTAAGTAAAATATATTAATTAAAGTACAAAAACATCAAATTAATTTGAATATCATTTTTAAATATAGAAGAAACAATAGTAATTTTAAAATGGAATATTGAAAGCAGACTCGTAGTTTGGGTAATTTTTATTGGGAGATGGAAGAAACGAAAACAAGTTTTCACTGACAGCTGAAAAGTAGCTGCTGCGTCATGATTCATGAATGCCACTCCATTATATACACACGCAATAATACGGCGTATGATTATTATATTCATGCATACGTATTTACTCGTGATGTTTAATTTGATATCATACACCAGCACCTTTTTTTATACCTTACCATTTATTCTTCTTTTTTTGGTCAATCTACCTATTTTCTAAGACCATCTTTGATGGTGTTCTATATTTTCTTATATGTTTCGCTCTAAAATAAAGTAATTCTATTATAGAATAAAATTTGTTCCAATGATTAGCTCTATAATAGAATTACTCTATAATAGATTGGAATATAGAAGAATGTTTTTTTAAATGAAATTTCAAATGTACTGATCAATCATGTGAAAAAAATATATTTACAAAAGAATCAGGCTATATAGAATATACCGTAAAAAATAAAGGGAGAAAATTCCATGGAAAAATTCATCTTTTAACTAGCATGTAAGCTGAAACCATCTTTGCAAAAATCCAGCGTTTCAATGATTAGCTCTATAATAGAGTTACTCTATAATAAAGTGGAATATAGAAGAATTTTTTTTTTAATGAACTTTCAAATTTATTGGTCAATCATGTGAAAAAAATTATATTTACAAAAGAATCAGGCTATATAGAATATACTGTAGAAAATAAAGGGATAAAATTATATGGAAAAATCCATCTTTTAAATAGCCTGTAAGCTGAAACCGTCTTTACAAAAATCAAGCGTTTCGATGCTTCATACCATACTTCAGTGACACGATTTTGTTTCTCGTCGACCTATCAATAACCTTTCGCATCTGGTCTGTGGACGTCCATTTGCCCTGATGCCGCCTTGCATTTTTTTTCCTCCAAATATGATAAATGACTGTTTGGAAGATCATTTTGATTAGGATAGAGTCAAGTCGATTAAACTTGTTCCGCTGAATCGCATTAGGCGTAAGAGACCGGTCAAGATTCCTCCTATGGCCAAAAAGCCTGTCACCAGACTTTTCAAACTATGAAAGAGTAGGAACAAGCAAAGAAGATATAATCTCTTGTCTCGTCTCACTCTTCACATAGTCCACTCTCCAGAATGTTTTTCTTTACTCTATATTTAGAGTAAAAAGACATCGTTTCTCTATATTCCATTCTATTATAGAGTAATTCTATTATAGAGTAATTCTATTATAGAATTCTCTATATTCCATTCTATTATAGAGTAATTCTATTATAGAATTAACCATTAGAGAAAATCCAATTCTACAATAAAATTATTCTATTTTAAAAAGAAGTATAGAAAAAATTATAGAAAACCACTGGAGATATCCTAAGCAACCATTAAATTTATATGTTTGTAACAAGAAACTAAATAACTATGAATCGTGATTTGTAGTTTCTTTTTGCTGAGGCCGAAAAGTAGTACCGTATATGTTAGAGCATCCTCGTCCATAAAGCTCTTTTCAAGAGTTTTTCATTAGTTTATTACTTTATTTTGTTATTAGGATTAAATTTAATAAAAATTGGACCAATGAGCATCTGGAAAAAATTCAAATGGGCATTTCAGAAATAGTTTAAATCTTTCAGGTGATTTTTTTTCCTTTTTCTTGTTTTTCTATTTTTTTATTATTTTAATAGTAAAACTTGTGTTAACAAATTCCCCCTTAATGATGCCATTTGATTCTTTTATTTGTCTGCATTCTATTTATATATACATGTATGTATATATATATATATATATATATATATATATATATATATTATTTTAATTTTAAATTATTTAATTAAATTTTCTGTGACATTACTGTTTACAATTATCATACATAAACAATATGCAAATTTCAGTGTGGTGTGTGGATCGTGACACAACGATAACAATACAAATCAATATTTATAATTTATTTTAATTTATACAAAAAATGTTTATAATTTACTAAATATTCTTTCCATTTCAAAACATACAAAATTAAGCTAAAACACGATAACTAAAATTTTCATTTATGATGAAAATGAATAATAACATAAGTTACATAACCTGTCATATCATTTATAATAATGTAAAACTTTGCATACAATTATTTAATATTTTTATACAAAATTCTAATAAAATAACATTTGCTTCGCTATTAAAATTTGGCACACGTCGAAGCCAGTAAGTAACAAGTATCATCTGCGCAAGTGTTTGTTTTCTTAACATCACATGTGTTTCTATAAAAATATCTAAAGCAATACGTACATGAGCATATTACGGCATTTGGGATTTCCGGTATCGACCATTGCTTTACTGGTTAGCCTTTGGCAGCTTTGTTGTTTCCATTAGGTTGTAGATGCAGAATCTACCAAAGAAACGCTACCATACACTGTAACTTCCGATTAACAAGAGCGTAACTGCAAACTAATATTATGGTATTGATCGGGGATCGCAGTTAATTTTATGGCAGTCGAAGCAATACGATTCAACGCTGATGTACTGTAATTTCAAATTTGGTTTCTACGCTAGTTGGTCGTAATCTTTAAAAAGCTAGATGGTGATATTTTTATGTTTTTATTATTATTTTAATTAAAATGTGACTAGAATTTGATCCGTGCATATGCACGAGTATCTATTATATATATGAAATTAATGTAATGTTTGCAGTAACATGCATCTGTATGGATGTTTCTTCAGTTTATAATTTATAACATTTATGATAGATAGTTTCAAAAAGAAAATTGTAGATCAAAGGTGTTTAACTGTCTATAAATTGTTGATCGTTAATATTGCGATTGGATATAAAACCAATCAAAATGATATGTTATATAATATATTCGTCAACTGATATTTTAACTATAGTAACTATTTTTGATGTATTTTATTTATAAATTAAAATACCAATGATTATATTTATGTATATTAATAAATATATATTTCCAAAACACAATGTATTTATGTTTTAGTAAGATAGTTATGTCTCTAAGTTTTTTTATATACCAAATAAATTATACTTCTACGTTCATTTTTGAGGAAAATATTCAATTAAAATCTATTTTTTTGTATTTTTATAATTAATATATATATGTGTGTGTATATATATATATATATATATATATATATATATATTTGTGTGAATTATATTAATCATCAAATTACTTGACATATATTTTAAAAATAAATATATATGTTTTTAAAAATAATTATGGTTTATATTTTGTATGTGAAATAAAATAATAATATACATGAATATATAGCATTTAAAGTTTGTAGTCACATTTTAAATAATTTTGTTTAATTTATTGTAAAATTTGGTTAGAGAATAATCCGATTAAAGGATAATTGTAATTTTGATAAGTTTGGTTAGAGAATAATCAAATAAAATAAATGATTTTTAGTTAATTAATTAAATTTAGATAGAGAAGAACATAACAAAATTAATAGTTACTAATTTAATGCTACAAGTTGGTAAATATTAATGTGAAGTAAGAACTATTTTAAAAAAGTATTTTCTGTTCTAATAAAATAGATATGTGTATGTCTAATTCACAATCTATCTTAGGATCCGTTCATCGGGAATTAAACACACCTCATGGCCGCGCCTTAAATCAATAGTCTCTGATGTAGAAAAAAAAAAATTTCAAAGGACAATTTTGTTCTTTTTTGACATCGAAAGACTATTCTATTACTCAAACTTGAGGTGGTATGGATAACCAGACCGGAATAGAATAACCAACAGAATGAAAATTTCTATGAAAAGATCTTGTCGTCCTAGCTAAGAAGTCAAAAATTTAATTTTGTGCACGTGAAATATGAGTAATCTTAAAATCCGGAAAACATTTCAAAGGACAATTATGAAAGGAAATTAAATCGTTTTTATAACGATGATATCAACATCTTTCTTACTCTCTTTGAATTTCCAAACGGGGGATAAAAATTTTCCCAACAAATAAAACTCATAAAATAAAGCACTAAAATATATTTTTCCAAAATAACATTATAAAAATAAAATAAAATTTACAAAAAGTATATTAAAACACACACATATATATATATATATATTTAAAATGTTAAGAACACATATATATATATATATATATATATATATATATATATATATATATATATATATATATATATATATATATATATATATATATATATATATATATATATATATATATATATATATATATATATATATATATATATATATATATATATATATATATATATATATATATATATATATATATATATATATATATATATATATATATATATATATATATATATATATATATATATATATATATATATATATATATATATATATATATATATATATATATATATATATATATATATATATATATATATATATATATATATATATATATATATATATATATATATATATATATATATATATATATATATATATATATATATATATATATATATATATATATATATATATATATATATATATATATATATATATATATATATATATATATATATATATATATATATATATATATATATATATATATATATATATATATATATATATATATATATATATATATATATATATATA
Organism: Brassica oleracea var. oleracea; assembly: GCF_000695525.1. Taxonomy (NCBI): domain Eukaryota; kingdom Viridiplantae; phylum Streptophyta; class Magnoliopsida; order Brassicales; family Brassicaceae; genus Brassica; species Brassica oleracea. The sequence goes on from NC_027754.1 coordinate 15,590,183, forward strand.
TATATATATATATATATATATATATATATATATATATATATATATATATATATATATATATATATATATATATATATATATATATATATATATATATATATATATATATATATATATATATATATATATATATATATATATATATATATATATATATATATATATATATATATATATATATATATATATATATATATATATATATATATATATATATATATATATATATATATATATATATATATATATATATATATATATATATATATATATATATATATATATATATATATATATATATATATATATATATATATATATATATATATATATATATATATATATATATATATATATATATATATATATATATATATATATATATATATATATATATATATATATATATATATATATATATATATATATATATATATATATATATATATATATATATATATATATATATATATATATATATATATATATATATATATATATATATATATATATATATATATATATATATATATATATATATATATATATATATATATATATATATATATATATATATATATATATATATATATATATATATATATATATATATATATATATATATATATATATATATATATATATATATATATATATATATATATATATATATATATATATATATATATATATATATATATATATATATATATATATATATATATATATATATATATATATATATATATATATATATATATATATATATATATATATATATATATATATATATATATATATATATATATATATATATATATATATATATATATATATATATATATATATATATATATATATATATATATATATATATATATATATATATATATATATATATATATATATATATATATATATATATATATATATATATATATATATATATATATATATATATATATATATATATATATATATATATATATATATATATATATATATATATATATATATATATATATATATATATATATATATATATATATATATATATATATATATATATATATATATATATATATATATATATATATATATATATATATATATATATATATATATATATATATATATATATATATATATATATATATATATATATATATATATATATATATATATATATATATATATATATATATATATATATATATATATATATATATATATATATATATATATATATATATATATATATATATATATATATATATATATATATATATATATATATATATATATATATATATATATATATATATATATATATATATATATATATATATATATATATATATATATATATATATATATATATATATATATATATATATATATATATATATATATATATATATATATATATATATATATATATATATATATATATATATATATATATATATATATATATATATATATATATATATATATATATATATATATATATATATATATATATATATATATATATATATATATATATATATATATATATATATATATATATATATATATATATATATATATATATATATATATATATATATATATATATATATATATATATATATATATATATATATATATATATATATATATATATATATATATATATATATATATATATATATATATATATATATATATATATATATATATATATATATATATATATATATATATATATATATATATATATATATATATATATATATATATATATATATATATATATATATATATATATATATATATATATATATATATATATATATATATATATATATATATATATATATATATATATATATATATATATATATATATATATATATATATATATATATATATATATATATATATATATATATATATATATATATATATATATATATATATATATATATATATATATATATATATATATATATATATATATATATATATATATATATATATATATATATATATATATATATATATATATATATATATATATATATATATATATATATATATATATATATATATATATATATATATATATATATATATATATATATATATATATATATATATATATATATATATATATATATATATATATATATATATATATATATATATATATATATATATATATATATATATATATATATATATATATATATATATATATATATATATATATATATATATATATATATATATATATATATATATATATATATATATATATATATATATATATATATATATATATATATATATATATATATATATATATATATATATATATATATATATATATATATATATATATATATATATATATATATATATATATATATATATATATATATATATATATATATATATATATATATATATATATATATATATATATATATATATATATATATATATATATATATATATATATATATATATATATATATATATATATATATATATATATATATATATATATATATATATATATATATATATATATATATATATATATATATATATATATATATATATATATATATATATATATATATATATATATATATATATATATATATATATATATATATATATATATATATATATATATATATATATATATATATATATATATATATATATATATATATATATATATATATATATATATATATATATATATATATATATATATATATATATATATATATATATATATATATATATATATATATATATATATATATATATATATATATATATATATATATATATATATATATATATATATATATATATATATATATATATATATATATATATATATATATATATATATATATATATATATATATATATATATATATATATATATATATATATATATATATATATATATATATATATATATATATATATATATATATATATATATATATATATATATATATATATATATATATATATATATATATATATATATATATATATATATATATATATATATATATATATATATATATATATATATATATATATATATATATATATATATATATATATATATATATATATATATATATATATATATATATATATATATATATATATATATATATATATATATATATATATATATATATATATATATATATATATATATATATATATATATATATATATATATATATATATATATATATATATATATATATATATATATATATATATATATATATATATATATATATATATATATATATATATATATATATATATATATATATATATATATATATATATATATATATATATATATATATATATATATATATATATATATATATATATATATATATATATATATATATATATATATATATATATATATATATATATATATATATATATATATATATATATATATATATATATATATATATATATATATATATATATATATATATATATATATATATATATATATATATATATATATATATATATATATATATATATATATATATATATATATATATATATATATATATATATATATATATATATATATATATATATATATATATATATATATATATATATATATATATATATATATATATATATATATATATATATATATATATATATATATATATATATATATATATATATATATATATATATATATATATATATATATATATATATATATATATATATATATATATATATATATATATATATATATATATATATATATATATATATATATATATATATATATATATATATATATATATATATATATATATATATATATATATATATATATATATATATATATATATATATATATATATATATATATATATATATATATATATATATATATATATATATATATATATATATATATATATATATATATATATATATATATATATATATATATATATATATATATATATATATATATATATATATATATATATATATATATATATATATATATATATATATATATATATATATATATATATATATATATATATATATATATATATATATATATATATATATATATATATATATATATATATATATATATATATATATATATATATATATATATATATATATATATATATATATATATATATATATATATATATATATATATATATATATATATATATATATATATATATATATATATATATATATATATATATATATATATATATATATATATATATATATATATATATATATATATATATATATATATATATATATATATTTAAAATGTTAAGAACTAGGAATGAGATTTTTGGGAATGAGATATATAATTTAGTGTCTGGGATATAACCTTTTAGATTTTAGGATGCAATTATTTAGCGAAATAATAAATAATATAAATATTTTTAAAATATTTATTTATATTATAAATAAAATTAGTTTAGGTTTTTACTCTTTAATGAAAAATATGCTGTTATTATTTTCTATATTTTTTGATAAACCTATTTTTATATTATTTAAGGGAATTACCTTTAAATATACAGTAAACCTATTCCAGTCTATTGTATTCATTTCATTTTGGGCATTTTAGTTGTTAATATATGATACAATCCTGATAAGCAACTTTCTTAACTTTTTTACAAGAAATACATGATTTACCTGATACAATCAGTAAAAAGTAATTATTTAAAGTGTGAGGTGAAATAATATAAAAGGCCTAAGCAATTGATCACTGGAGAGAAATGTTCAAGATATTTGGAATCAAATAGTACGACAAAACATATATTACTAATACAATTATAAACGTTAGTTGAAAAATAGTGTTATACTGCAAAAACTATTTACTATAGTTCACTTTATTATTCCTTCAAAATAGAATAATTATACAGTGGAGTTGAGTTTTATTTCTATTTTTATTTGTTTTAGAACCAAAAATAGAATGATGAACAAAAAAAATATTCTATTTATAAAAAACTTATTTCTCTTCTCTTTTAGAGTGAAAAATAAAGTAGATTTTTAATATTTTATTTCAAACTCTATTTAAAATGAAAATATAATAGGATTAGAAATATTAACTAGGTAATAAACCGTGATGTGTGGAATGAGAAATTTTATAAAATATTAATAAAATAAATAATACTTTAAAATAATAATAAAATATATGTTAAAATATTCTAATTTATTTGATCAAATTAAAATTATAAAATATTCAATTTATAACAATTCTGATATGATACATAATTCTAAAATTTCAAAATTAAAAGATTTTAAGTATTTTAATATGGTATATAGTTTAATTTAAACGATTTTAAATAAATATATATTTTAAACTTAAATATCTATAAACGAAACTTCATATCCACATAATTTTATGATCATTTGAACCTTGTTATAACAAAATTTCTAAAACTTTGGTCATACATTTTTTAATGTGAGAATTTTCAAAAATTTAGTAATTTATAGTCGTTTTGAAAAATTTAAAATATAACTTATAGGAAAAATCTAAAATTTTATTATATAGTTAATATGATTGTTAAATTTATTTAATAATATAAAATTAAACCAAAAGATAGAATATACATAAATAATTATTGGAACTTTATGATTCAACATTATTACTGTCATATATATTATAATTTAGAAACATAATTCAGTGGAGTTTCAATTCGAAATTGCATCACATTATGTAATTTCGTAGTTTTTATTGTTTTTAAAATGAAGAATCATTTTTGTAAATTACTAGTTAAGTTTATGGTTACTTTAATAAATAGTATAGTATGCGCTAGATAAACTAACTTAATTTAATAAAAAATTTAAAAGTTATTCTAACGATAACATATAGCATAGTTCACATGTCATTATGTTTTTCAATTAACATAAAAGATTGTGTCATACAAACTTACAGATAATAATAATAATAATAATAATAATAATAATAATAAAAATAATAATAGTAGAATAAAATAGGTGTTTTCACTTTTCAGAGAATGATGAGGATAAAAAGCACATGGTCGGTCTACTTCTTCGTATTTTTTTTTTGTTCAAAAAAAAAAAATACGAAGAAGATTCCATATTTGTTTTAAAAAAAAAGAAGGTTTCCATATTTATAACTACGCAACAGATTTGCATAAGGCCATTGGCGTAAATAAAGTAGATGGCAAAATAGGCTTTCCACATAGTGTTTTTCTCTGTGGACAATGTTGTTGGGGTCAAAATCGGTCACGACGGAATCGATGTCCGAAAGTCCTTAGAAAACCTAATCTCGGTCAAAACTTCAAAAGCCGAGAAAATGAACAGCCGAAACGGATCGCCCGGCGAACTCGGCCGCGACACGGGCCAGCTCGCCCGGCAAGCACAGCCATGTCGCCGGTCGAGTCGCCGGTCAAGTCGCCGGCGAGCTCGGCCGTGACACGGGTCAGTTCGCCCGGCGAGCACGGCCGTGTTGCCGGTCGACTCGCCGGTGAGCTCGGCCATGACACGAGCCAGCTCGCCCGGCGAGCACGGCCGTGTTGCCGGTCGGCTCGCTCGATCGTGCCACGGATTGGCTCGCCCGGCGAGCGCGGCCAATTCACCGTAGACCATTCCGAACCAGGTCCCATCCCATAACCATGCATCTTCGTCCGAAGTTTCCGTAACTCAGTCTTCGGGTCCGTGGATACGACACCAATGTTCCGTCTAAAAAACATCGTCAAAAGTATTCGGGAAGTTGGGAAGGTTATGTCTCTCGAAC
>NC_027754.1:15598624-15599198 GCF_000695525.1 Brassica oleracea var. oleracea
CCATCTACGATGGCACCACCGACCCGAAAGCGCACCTGCAGTCTTTCCAGATCGCGATGGGGAGGTGCAAACTCAAGGAACGCGAACGAGACACTGGCTACTGCCTCCCCTTCGTCGAAAACCTCAAAGGAGCCGCGCACGAATGGTTTTCTCGCCTAAAACGAAATTCCATCCGAAGTTTCCGCTAACTTGCATTAGAGTTTCTCAAGCAGTATTCCAAGTTCATGGACAGAGAAACCTCGGACGTCGATCTCTAGAGCATGTCTCAAAGAGAAGACGAGCCACTTCGCGAGTTCATGAACAGATTCAAGCTAGTAATGGCAAGAGTCACCGGGATCAGCGACAAAGTGGCGATCGATGCTCTGAAGGAAACTCTCTGGTACCGGTCGAAATTCCGACAATGGGTATCCCTCGAAAAACCGAGAACGATTCAGGATGCTCTTCATAAGGCAACGGACTTCATCGTAATGGAAGAGGAGATGAAAATCATCTCCCAAAAGTACAACCCGCAGAAGACGCCCACGAAAAAGACAAGCTCTCGAAACGACAAGTATGTCCACCACGAGGGAGAAGA
>NC_027754.1:15599249-15600146 GCF_000695525.1 Brassica oleracea var. oleracea
TGGTCCAGGAACCAGTATAAGGATAACTCCTACTGCGAGTTCCACCAGACCAAAGGTCATTCCACTACGAACTGCAAAGTTCTCGGCACAAGGCTAGCCGCAAAACTCCTCGCTGGCGACCTCTCGAAGTTCACTAGCATAAAAGACCTCATCCTGGATTCCGACCGCCCTCCCAGGACTGATAAAGAGTCTCCCGAGAGGGACGCACGCGGAAGAAGGCAGGATGACCTTGGAGGCAATAGTATCCGCCGGAGGATAAACATGATCATTGGAGAATCGCAATACTACCGCGACTCTGTTTCGTCCATCAAAGCCTACGGAAGAAAGGCGGAAACAAGTTCTAACTGGACGACTCAGTCCCTGACCGACAACGCTCCAAACGATACGATTGTTTTCGAGGAGGAGGAAACTGTCGGACTCGATAAACCTCACTGCGACACGCTGGTCATCGACTTGGTGATTCGAGACCTCGAAGTGGGAAGAATCCTCATCGACACAGGCATCACGGTCAACGTTATTTTCCGCGACACTCTCCGGAGAATGAACGTCGAACTCGGGGAAATCATCCCAGAACCAAAACCACTGACCCGTTTTTCGGGCACAACATCAATGACCCTCGGATCGATCAAACTTCCGGTCATGGCAAGGGAAGTCACGAAAATCGTTGACTTCGCCGTAGTCGATAACCCAGCCATCTATAATGTTATCATGGGAACCCCATGGATCAACGCAATGAAGGCGGTACCGTCGACTTACCACCTTAGCATCAAGTTCCCAACACCAAACGGAACAGCAGTAATCTGGGGATGCCAGAAACAATCTAGACGCTGCTTTTTGGCCGAGCATAAGCTACAACAAACTCGGAACACCCCTGCGGTTAGCCCAAAGCGAGTCAAC
>NC_027754.1:15601668-15602972 GCF_000695525.1 Brassica oleracea var. oleracea
CGCAAAAAACGGCTAGGACCCAAAGCCACCAAACGGCCGGTCTCAAACACATAGTTCACATAGCCTCGCAAGGCCATAACACACATAAATCAAATACGGTCACACTCGGCCTAGATATATACGTCAAACCTCGAAATAAAACTAAGGGAAATAATCCCAACAATCCTCAAAGCTTGAAGTCGAGGAACCCGGACATGGAGATCCCGAACGAGCTCACGGGCTGATCCACCTCTCCGTCCGTGACTCCGGCACCTTCATCACCGACACCGGTTCCCGCTTCTGCCATGTCCTCCGAGACCTCGATGGAGTCCCAAAGCTGTCGGACCCTTCCTTCGATCGGAGGAACCAAGGATTCGGCATGGGCACACCCGTTCATAAGACCCGACATCTCGGCGACCTCGGCAGGAAAAGAGAAGTCCTCTTTCTGCGACTCGTAGAGGGTAGCAACCGAGCCACGGCACTCGCGAAAATCGCCCACGAATTTTTGAGCATCCTTAAAGCTCTCGAATTCAGTGGCAAACAAAGCAGCCTTCTGCTTCAATTCGGCGACAATCGCTCTCTTTCCTCTCCTCTCCTCTCCGCACGGACAGGGGCCCGAGAATGGAGCTCAGCCTGTCTCCGGCTCTGTTCTTCGACCTCCTTCGGAAACCGAAAGAGTTCCCTTTCAGCCTCCTCGGCTTTGAAGTGAGAGATACGCGACTCCTGAAAACTTCCGTCGAGCGCCGCATTGAACACCCTCATCCCCTGCACGAACTTAAGATCGGAAAGGGAAAAAAAATATAATTTAGATCAAAGTTCAAAGGATAAACCTCGTTGATTAAGCTGGAGCCTTCGGCGACTACTTTCCTCCCCGACTCTTCGTCCATCGACTTATGAGTAGTAAAACCGGGAGGGAGGTCGGCAAAGAAGTCGCTGGGAAGGGGAACCTCGCTGGTTCCACTCCTTTCCCCTGGGGAGAAACCAGGGTTCCATTCTGGCAGCGGAAGGTTTCCCAAGACGTTCTCGAAGGCAACTCCCTTGCCTTTCCGAGACCTGATTCTCTGCCTCTGGGCAGGCAAGACATCAATGACCGGTTCTACGCCATACGGAACGTCCGGAGGCTGAGAGACAGCTCGAGATCGATGGAGCTCCACCGCGCTTCGAGTCCGTTTGACGGTGAAGGAATTCCAGAAGAACGGCCTGCTGCAGAGAAGATCTCGCTTGGCAAAAAGATCGGCAGGAGTCGGCGGAAGGGTCCTGTTCACTGCAAGATAATAATAAAAAAAAAAATCATCTTCGCATGTTTTCAAGGTATCAAAACGAAA
>NC_027754.1:15603108-15603227 GCF_000695525.1 Brassica oleracea var. oleracea
CCCTTCTTTGGCGCCATGCGGTATGAGCCATCGATCCCCGTTCCTCTTGTAAACCAAAATCCCTCGAAGTCGGCCAGGGTTAAGGTCCATTCCTAGCTCGTAACTCAAGATCAACACGC
>NC_027754.1:15603327-15604347 GCF_000695525.1 Brassica oleracea var. oleracea
ATCTGGTAAAAGTCCCTGAGAGTCGTGAGGTAGTCGGAAGAGACCATTCTTGGTGCAAGGGGTGCGTTTGGCGACCTCACGGGCCTCTTAGGAATCGGAATGTCTTGCGAAGGCGAGGCGAGCCGCAAAGAGCTTTGTAGTACGCATCCTTTGCTTCTTCCTCAACTTCGAACTCTTCTTTCGGGGCGATCACCTTATTGGCAGAAGAGTCACCCGAAGATGAGTGTGGGGAAGAATTCCTCTTTGAAGATCCTTTTCTTGAAGACATTTTCTTTGAGCAAAGAGAGATTTTGGAGAAAAAATTCCTATCTTGGAGAAATCTTTTCTTAAGGGAAGAAGTGAGTAAAGAATTTGAAAAACTTACTTCCCTTACTTATACAATTTTTTTTTTCTTTTTACTATTCACCTTCGATCTTTCGACAAACGATTATGTCTAATTTCCACCTAGAACAGACCATACCGCAAGCTAGGACCTAACACCCAGGTCAAAATCGGTCACGACGGAATCGATGTCCGAAAGTCCTTAGAAAAACCGGATCTCGGTCAAAACTTCAAAAGCCGAGAAAACGAACAGCCGAAACGGATCGCCCGGCGAGCTCGGCCGCGACACAGGCCAGCTCGCCCGGTGAGCACGGTCGTGTTGCCGGTTGACTCGCCGGAGAGCTCGGCCATGACACGGGCCAGCTCGCCCGGCGTGCACGACCGTGTTGTCGGTCGGCTCGCCGGCGAGCTCGATCGTGCCACGGATCGGCTCGCCCGGTGAGCGCGGCCAATTCTCCGTGGACCATTCCGAACCCGGTCCCATCCCATAACCATGCATCTTCGTCCGAAGTTTCCGAAACTCAGTGTTCGGGTCCGTGGGTACGACACCAATGTTTCGTCTAAAAAACATTGTCGAAAGTATTCGGGAAGTTGGGAAGGTTATGTCTCCCGAACAGTTTCCTATTCTTCGTAGTAGAGCAGGTTACGGTTAACTTAACACCAACTGCCTCGGCTATGCGAAGAAACAGGGTTCCGTTG
>NC_027754.1:15604501-15604686 GCF_000695525.1 Brassica oleracea var. oleracea
AGGAAATATGGAAAAGCCCGCTTCGCGACAAATCCGGCCCGAGAAGAGGTAAACCGACCTAAGGAGGAGTATATAAGGAGGACCTAGGACGAAGAGAGGAGGGGACATTCTAAGAGCAAACTTAATACTTAGAGCTATTTAGGCATTTTTCCGTTTTTACTACCGAGCTGCGACTCGACTAGGTT
>NC_027754.1:15604790-15620218 GCF_000695525.1 Brassica oleracea var. oleracea
AATACCGACAGCTCTCGTGGCCTAGGATCTTACCTGTTGTTTACGCTCAAACACGGATTCGGAAATAAGACCTCTTTGTTCTCTTTTCGCTCTTTTACGATTTATTACTTTCGAATCTTTCATATTGATTGTGTTGTGCGTGGCCCAGCAGATAACCGGGACCTTCAGGGAATGCTAGGTTAACTTGGCTTTCCTCCGATTAACAAAACTCGACGGTGTGAATTTCAGTTCCCACAAATGTCTCCGATCCACTTCGTGTTCTTTCTCCTCTCATGCAAATACAATGACTGTGTGATGACTATCTAAAGAAAAGATAAGTCTATTTATTCTTTCCACTTTATTTTTTTCACTGAAACTAGATTATAATAAATCTCTTCTCCAATATAATTTTCTCCTCTGAAATAATATTTAAACATATTATTTATGTTTTACTAATTTTTATTTATAAAAGTAATAAATTAATCTCATTTATTACAAAATATGTCTTTATGTTTATATTCAAATAACTTATAAATTCAAACTCAATGATTTTGTTGTTTTACTACTATTTTAGTTCAAAATTATATTTGAACTTTTTCAGATTTAAAGCTATTTAAGTTTTTAGATTAACAGATTTTCATATCTGAAATTTAATCAAAATTATGCCAGTTTCAAAAAAAAAATTAATGAAAAGTATACTTATAAGTTGGGGTTTAGTAGACTTCAACAAAATTAATGTACTAAATATAAATTTTACCGAAAAAATTCTACTAAAATATGATTTAATTTTTTTTAATGTATTTCTAGTAATATTATCTTATTTTGCAGGTAGTCACTTCTACAAATTTTAAATTTCCTCCCAAAAAGTTAAGATTTAGTCTTATAAATTTCAAATGTGTGTTTTATGTTTAGATCAAAATAAAGTTATAAATTCAAACTCTATGTTATTGTTTTCTTATTATTTTAGTTTAAAAATTATATATTTGGAACTTTCAGTTTTAAAACTATTGCTAATGTTTTCTAGATATTTAATTTTTTTCATATATGAGAGCTATCTGATATAGCAGATTTCCTACAAATTCTACTTATAGGGGTTATATGAAGTGGTAATGTATGCCGTATGGACTGGTTATGAAGGTTTAGGGCCACATTAGAATGACATCGAGGAAGAATTAGATTTGAGCGGTTAAATGGAACTTTGAATTCCAAGGTATACGGCCGATGTCCGGGAGTATAGTGGTCTCAGAAATCTAACTGTAACAAATGCTTGAGAAGGGATGTGAAGCATGCCTTGCCTCTCTTCGTAAGAGACACTAGAAAGGGCAAGGCGATTGAGGAAATTCCTGTCGTTTGTGATTTCAAAGATGTGTTTGGGTCCTTACAGGGTTTGTCGCACGATAGGTCCGACCCTTTACAATAGAATTCGAATTTGGAATGGCTCCTCTCTACAAGGATCCTTATCGTATGGCTCCAGCCCAAATGGATGAGTTAAAGAAGCAACTTGGGGAGTTATTGGAGAAGGTGTTCATCAGGCCAAGTAGTTCTCCTTGGGGAGCACCGTTACTCTTTGTAAAATATAAGGATGAAAATTATAGGATATGCACTGACTATCAATGTTAAAAACGAGTGACTATGAAGAATAAGTACATGTTGTCTCGTATAGATGAACTATTGGATAAACTGAAAGGTGCCACTTTTTTTCCAAGATAAAATCTAGCATCCGGGTACCATTAGATTCCAATAGACCCAGCGAATGTTCGGAAGACAGCTTTCTAGACTACGTATGGACACTCGGAGTTTATAGTGATGCCGCTTGGGTTGACCAATGCACCAAAATCTTTCATGAAAATGATGAACAACTTTTTCTGTGATTGTTTAGACGTGTTCGTGATTATAATCATAGATGACATACTTGTTTATTTAGAAGATCAAAAAATGCATGTAGATCATTTAAGGCGAGTAATAAGGAAGTTTGTGAAAGGATTCAAAAGCTTGGACCTGCAATAGACCGAACTCACCGGAACAGACATAATGTTTGTTTGGTCAGAAACTTGTGATAACTGTTTCTCAAAGATGAAGGAAGCTCTGGCGAGTGCACTTGTATTGGCCATACCGGAAACAGACAAGCCATATGTGATGTACACAGAAGCATCCATAACCGGGTTAGGATGTGATGATGCAAAACGATCAAGTAGTGCTTATGTTTCTAGGCAGTTATAAGGAATAATGGTTCAGAAATGCCGGCTGTGGTGTTTGAACTAAAGATCTAAAGGTCTTACTAAGGTGAAAATATATGCGGACCATAAGAGTTAGAAATTTTCACTAAGCCATATATGAATCTGAGACATAGGCGATGGATGAAGTTGGTGGCTGATTACGGCCTAGATATAGATTATCATCCTGGTAAAGATAACCTGGTCATTGATGCACTAAGATAGAAATGCACGGACATGGACATAGCACAGAGGAGAGGACTCTCATCCGGATGCTAAAAGCCTTGGATCTTAATGTGCTCACCATCGACCAAGATCCGTTGGGGTTAGAGGCAGTAGTAGGTCAGGCGTACCTACTGACCACCATAGACACACTCAGAGAAACAATGACAAGACAGAATACCAACTTACTAGCTATGGGGTGGTTGTAGTGAATTTTCAAGTTTTTGTATTAGATGCTCAAGAACTTAGGGAGAAAATCTTGAAAGAAACTGACCAATTCAAATTCTCAATTCATCCTAGTGAGACTAATATGTATAGGGATATGAAAAGATACTAGCATTAGCCAAGTGTGAAACGAGCTGTGATAGCATGGCTAACAAAATGCCTTACCTGTCAACTGGTGAAAGTGTAACACCAGATTCCAAGTGGGTTGTTGCAAAGTTTACCAATCCCGATAATCTAGATCATAGGATAATTAGTAGACATGAGAGTGTTATTGATTACCTGAGCTAATCCTGTTGAGCTAAATACTTATTCGCAACGACAATTGGTTTAGGGATTTAGTGACCATACCAAACCTCTTTTTAATATTTTTCTGAACTGATTGAATTCGCAACGAGAGTAGGAATTCTAGAAATTAGAAATAGATAGTTTCTGCAGCGAGAGCTGATTAACTTAATTATTGTGATTTGAGTTCAAAAACTGATTTTAGTAAAATCCTGAACGATTTGTCTGTTTACAATTCGAATTACATGTTTAAATTCTCTGTATCTAGCATCTCTACCATAATTTACAACTTCGATTTACTATCTGGTGTTTACTGCTTTCTTATTTACTGCCTAGCTTAATCTGATAGCCATAAGTCTTTGTGTGAACGTAGAGTCTCTGTGGATCCCCAAGTATGATGTGTTGTATTTTTAACACTTTAAAACTCATTTTGGATCAAAGAATTATCGGTTTTCGAAGGTGTTTTGGTCTTCTCGGCGCCTTTTGTTGTTCTTCAATATAATTTACAGGTTACAGGTTAGCTTGTGGGAAAAGAAGAGGATTTTGGGGCGAAATGGGCCACTGTTCAAACTATGCTGGAACTGTGACATAGAGCGACCGCTCCTTGTTACCTGGAGCGCCTGTTCCCTGACTTGGAGTGCCCGCTCCGTATATCGTGGATCACCCGATCCTTGCCACAGCGGGGAAACTTTCCATTTTTCGAAAAAGACACATTTTGAAGACCCAAAAACCTAAAGACTTGATTCTGTTCCGTATCTTTTGATCTGTTCTGGTTCCTGACGGCTAGAGAGAGGCTAGAGAGAAACTTTAGAGATTTGTAACTCATTTGGATCATTTTGTAGACTTTTGGAAGAGGATTCTTCTTGTACTCATTTGGAGAAGATCTTCTTAACCCTTTCTCATTTTTAATACAATTTCATGATGTTTTCTTCTATGATTTTGTTTTGTTATTACTTGAATATGAGTGAGTAGTCTTCTAGTTGGGTTAAGGGGTTCTCATAGGGGATTTCTCGATGCATTGATCTAGAAAACTGTTAGACTAGGGATTTATGTTTTGGATCTTTGTCTACTGATTTTATTAAGGCTGAGACTTGTCTGATCATCTAGCCTCTGATTCTAGGAATTTAATGTTTGAATTCCCAAAATATCAGTAGATGAGCAAGGTTTCTGTAACCAACGGAAGTTGATGTTACTGCCCCTTGTGAACTGATCAAACATGAACCTAAAGCTTGTTCAAAATCTGAGATATAGTGGAAGCTAGTATTTAGGATTCTGAGCATAGGGGGTTAGCACTACGAAAGTAGGTTAACTCTAATATTGTGATTTGAGTTCTAGACGTTGTTATATGGTGTTTCCCTGTATGTTTGTTGCGTGATCATTACTGAAGAGAGATCCCTGAGAATTCCCAATGCCCAACGCTTGTTTTTAAATGTTTACAAACTCGTTTTAATTGTCCTTTGCTCGTTTGCTCTTGCTTATTTGAATTAAGAAACTGAAAACCAAACAAAAAAAAAATTATGCTATCGCTTTAGCTAGTAACTTGTCTGCTACTCTACGTGTGGTCATCGGTCCTTGTGGATTCGATCCCGTATTACTACTGGGTACTTCACTGTGCACTTGCAGTTAGATTTGCACCTCTGAAATTTTAGAGTATCTCAAAGAGTAAGTTTGAGCATATCAAACACCAAATAGAATAATTCTTTTCCAAAGACAATAATCCCAAAATTCAATCAAACGTGCATTAAGAACAAACCTACTAACTATCTAGCAATCATAACATCAAATCTCTTTGGTTATTCAAACTAGAGAAATACAAAGTTCATTTAAGCATTTTGACAACACCTCAAGTACATAAAAAGACTTATGATCTCGATGAGAGTGATGAAATATATATAATCTAGCATTAGAAACCCTTAGCAAGCATAGAAACACGTAGATTTGATAATAAACACCTTAACTCTTCACTAATCACCCTAATCCATAGATTTAAAATGTGTCAACTCACTAATTACCATGAGAAACCTTAAACTCATGTAAAGTTTAAGACTAATCATACTATAGAGGTAGATAAAGCAAAAAAATACAAGAAACAAAGATGAAAATGGGTAAAAGATAATAAAGCTTGAATTTTTTACCAAAGTATCAAGTTTTTAGAGCGAAAAAAAGATAGATTAGGTTTTTGACCTCTAAAACTATATACATGTCCTCTAAAAATGATCTGGGTCAATCCAACGAGCTGGGTTAACCGGAAATAAAGTACAAAAATGTGAGATTTTTTTCCCGTAGCGACCACACAAAGCCGCTACTGGTGTTTGCTATGCTCATGACGATTTCAATTGGCCGCTATGAGTTGCTCGCTATGGTACTTATCTGCTCCCATGTTCTCTTATTTCGTAGCGACTTTAAGAAATCGTTATGGATGGCCGTTGTATGTCGAGCTCCAAAGCCAACTGCCTCTTCAAACCGCTACACAATAGTTGCTACATGACTTATTCATCTGATATATAGTGTTTTTGACATCATTGTATATAGTTTTTCAAAGGTTTTTCAGTCCTTTATCGAGTTTGTCTAGTCCTTTTTAGTCCTTTCAGGTCTGGAGTAGGTTGCAGAGTCGAAGATGGGTGCATGAAGAAAAGATGCCATATTTGGAAGATTTCTCGCGGAACAGCATGGCGGAGCAGTTTGGCGATTCTTCCGTTCAGGGAACAGTCGGAGCGATTGTTTCCGACATTTAAGGAAACATCTAAGTTATTTCAGAAGTTTGCCCTAGCCGTCTCACTTCTTCTCTAACCTAATGGCGCCTCCATATAAAAGCCTATCTATCATATTTTTATTAGGTACACTAGTTTTTGAAAGACAAGTTACTTTTGGTATTGCTTTGTATGAGAGACGGCTCCATCTTTCTCACCCTTGAGAGGATTATCCTGAACTATATTTTATTTCTATTCAATCGCATCATGTTTATTCAGAATTATCATCTATTTTTACGTGTGCTATGACTGAGTTGTCGATCTTGTTATTATAGGGTGTTAGGGTTGCTAGATCGCGAGCTGAACACAAATAAGTATCATCAACTGATTTCATTCATTACATGTCTTCTTGCTTGCATTAACTTGATCACTTGATGCATGAACTTAAGTAGATCTTCTCATTAACCGTGCATTAGACTACTTGACACGTTTTGCATGAGCTTGACATCCATAATCAGCGAAAGTAGATATTAGGGTGCCTTGTGAACAAATCGGGTCAGCTCTCAAGGTTTATCATCACATCTAAACCCAAACGACAGTTTAGGAGTTGAGGTTGATCGATAAAAGGAACAGCTCCACGAGAGTGGGCTGATCTACCTAGTTACCCGAGTTCTAGACTCGATCTTAAGGAACTTAAATAGTTGTTTAGCTCGCTCCCTTGTTGACCCGTTAATCACTCTAGGCTAGCTCGCTTATCATATTGTGAAACCTCTTTATCTGCTTGTTAGTTGCATTCTACGCTTTTAATCAAATCTTAAAACCTATCATTGTTTTAGCTTATAATTGAACTAATAGAATAAAGTGTAAACTGGTCCCCTAGAATTGAATCTAAATATATTACAACATCACTGTTAACTTGACAGTAGCAAAGGTTCATTTTAGTGTATCATCATCTTCAGGTTCTCATCTTCCGTATCAACTTGTTGATGTCGCTATGTTCAGGTTGATACAACACTTGGACGTTTCTGGATTCTCTTCTCATAGAGACCTTGCCAGTCATTACACCTACCTTTTGTGGATCACACTTTGTATATAGTAACCTCTCAAAGCCGGCACGCCTTAACCACTACGACACTTAGTCCAGAAATTCGTTCACGTCTTCTTCTACACTCTTTTTTCTCTAAAATGTTCCAATAAACTCCAAATTCGCAATAAACTCCAAAATGTTCCCTCCTAGATGCTAGCTTAAATGAAGTTCTAATAGCTATCCAATAATGAAAATCAACTTTGGCGTTCTCGATATTCTCAAGATTTTACATATTTCAAGTTATCACAAAGAGGCCTCACTCAAGCAAAGAATGATGGTTTCAAGGGGAATTTTGGTTTTAAAGGTAATGATGACCAATTGAGTTAACAAGGATTGTTAGAATGGAAGAAGGTAACCTAAATGTGTATATGAATCCATGATCAAGTATTCCTACCTGTCACGCGGGTGACCAGAGTTTGATCTCAAACAACGTTTACAAAACTTGATATGGTATAAGTTTAACATCAATATCAATGTAGTATAAGAAGATTTAAACCAACTAACGAATATTTCAATCACTAAGAATGCGATTTCTTAATCTGCGTAATCAAGGATTTTATAACCAGGTGATCAAGTAACAAAAGTCTTGAGTCTAAATGAAACAACTGAGAAAAAAAAACAAGTAGAAACCACCTTACAATCAATTGTATTAAGGAAAAACCATGGGAAATAATAGGCAATCGAAATAAAGTGATAAAAATCCAAGTCAAGGTTTGAATAAAAAAATCATCGAGCTTCTATGAGTCTAACACTAAAATAGATTAATTATATCCCATGACAATAATCCCAATATAATCAAACATTAGACATCAAATCCTTTTGGTCCAATTCAACCAAACATGCATTAAGAGCACGTCTACTAACTATCTAACAATCATAACATCAAATCTCTTAGGTTAAACAAGTTAGAGCAATATTAAATTCATTCAAGAATTTTAACAAACACCTCAAATGTATACAAAAACTTATGATCTAGATGAGAGTGATCAAGACTAATTTAGCATTAGTAACTCTTTGCAATCATAGAAATAAGTAGATTTAACAATAAAGACCTTAACTCTTCACTAATCATTCTAATCTTATCTAACCCATGAATTGTTAGTAAAAGTTTCTAAAATCAAATCTATTTTAGAATTTCGGTAATATTGTTCAGACTTGTATTTATAACGACAGTAGTGTTTTGATTCTAAAATTATTAAAGCAATGAATTTCGTTTGTAATGTTATTCCAAGAGAAAGAAAGAGAGAAAAAAAGGTAATGTATCATGTTATGATAGAAGCTTTTGACCATTTACTCCATTATTTATGTAAATGGAACCTACATGATGTCTATATCTTTGAAATGTGTAGGCTTCACTCCAATAGACCCCATGTACCTATTTTCTGGCAATATATTAAATCATATACAAAACAAAGTGTTTTGTTTTGTTGAGTTTTCTTCTTTTTTTTTGGATCAAATGACTACCTTTGCTATTTTGTTGAGTTTTCTTACGATGTTCCCACTATGCACATGACAATGACTACCTTTGCTATAGATTCAAAACCCCTGTTTTTGAGACACAGCCAAAGCGATACAAAAAGCTTTGAAGAAGAAAGTAAACAACCCCTGTTTTTGAGACACAGCAAAAGCGATACAAAAAGCTTTGAAGAAGAAAGTAAACTTATTTCGAGGAGATAATAACTGCAAACGGAAATAAAAACAAGAAAAATATACTTCTGAATTTTCTTTCCGTGAACTAATGAATATGATGTTTTGATACAAACAAATTTTACTTCAGAAACGTACTAGAACTTGATCCGCACGCCGGTGTAGATTTTTTTTTTAGTTTTTGGACGCGAAGATTTGGTTTTTACTTTTCTATAAATGGCGTAGTGACATTTTTAAACACATAGATTATTTGTATAATTCTAAGGTTTAAGAGCCTCACCGGACAAAGAAAAATCCCATTCAAACCCCATCTAGAAATTTATTTTATTTGAACATAGTTTAATTTTAAAAATCAAAAAAACTAATACCCAAAAAACCAATATGTATCGAACGTGCATCTAAACAAATATTTTTTTTGTTAACTGTTTAAATTCTCGTCACGAATAGAACAATTTCATTTAAACCTGTGAAATTATTAAGATTAACACGTAAAATAAATGATATCAAATTATTATGATAAATGCAATTAACGAAGTAATTTGGAAAAGTGAATAAACATGTAAAAATATAATAAAACAACTAAAAATAGGTAAGTTTTTTTTTGTACTTTTGTAATAATTAAAGTCGAATTAACTAGAAAAGACTATAAATGAAGTGGTTATAATTACGTGAGATTAGAAAATCTAGTTATTATTCTTATTTATTCAAGATACATGCAGAAATAAGATTGTGTTTATTAATGTTAAATATACATATTTTAAAAAAAGCTTTCATATATTTTTTTTTTTACAATGAACAGAATAAGGAAATTAAAGAAAAAAACTAATAAGGAAACATAGAACCGAATCAAACGTAATAACCACCAGTTCCTAAGACAAAAAAAAAAAAAAAAATCCTAATCAACGACGGCAGAAGAAAACAGCCGCCACCAAATGAAATACATCGGAACTTTCCTTCTGAAGAGACGCCAGATGGACTGCAAGGTAACACTCAAGATGTTGATGATATGCGCATATATATTAACATTCAAGATATAACATCTGTTTGTCATAGACTCACAGTATACTGAAATTTTGTGGATGTATTATCGACCAAGCAATTTTCAATGTTTAAAAAAAAGACTAAACAATTGTTTTGAAAGCAATAAAACAGTACAATATTTGCTAACCATATAGATTCTTGGTGCATTTCCCCTGAAATTAGACTATATGATTTGTTTTGGTGATAGATTGTGTTTTACCGATTTCTAACCAATGTTTTGAGTTTTCATGCCTTTTAGATTTTTAGCTTATAGCGAGTTTTTCTTATATACATTTAGACAGTACTGCATTTAGATAGATTTGGAACAAAAATAAGTCAAACTAACAGCAGATGAGAAAATAAAATGCAGAATTTGCAGATGTGTCAGACATTTAGTAATAGACAGAATGATTTTAAAGATATATTGAACTCATTTTTGATACAATATAAAATTAAGTTAACCTTTCAACAAAAGTAGTTTGAGGTAGATCCAACATTTGGATTAAAAAATTATGTGTGTTCTATTCAAAACTTATCTATATGCTAATTTAATACGAGATAATTTTTTTTCCTTATTTTTAATTCGGTTTTGCCTAAAATTCGACTATGACGTTATTTTGACTAAAATATACTATTATTGAACAATTTTTAGCCTAACTTTTATTTTTCTTCAGATTTAGGAGTGATAAAGTTATGAAGAGACGAATTTGTACTCTATCTTTGAAGAAGTTTTCTGAACTTATGTTTTGATTTTAATACAATTATGCATTCTTCACATTTGATATGTGTTTCTTTATTTATGTTTGAGTAAATCTATACTTAGGCGCATGGTTTCTAGGAATACATAGATTGTTGATTGTGGTTTGATAGAATTTAGTGACTGAATTTGATTGATCACATAGTTCATGATTCATGTGACAACATAAATTTGCAATGTTAAAAAATTGTAATAAAAAATGCAAAACTTAATTGGGAGTAGCAAGTAATCCGAAAGATGCGGAAATGAAATAAAAGAATACAAAAAATGAACTTACAAACAAATTTTTTTATCCTGAATTTGCGTATGAGTGTTCAAGAGACTTAATTGATTTCTTGCTATTTTCATGTTTCTCCGCATCATATATTGGTTCATTTAGTTCATTTTAGGTTGCATTTAGGTGTATATATTGCATTTTTGTGTTCATTTGCATATAATAGGCGTTGGAGAAGCTATTTGGTGGATTTGAAGGTGATTAGAGTACTTTGAAGTCAATATGGTGAAAGGAGGTGTAGACAATTTTTATGTGCTAAGTATCCTAACGACAACATGTCGCTACGAAGAAGGCCATGAGTTTGTAGCGACCACTGTAGCGACCACAGCGTGTCGCAACGAAACACCAGCGAAGATGAAATTTGGCAAGTGTCCTAGCAACCAGGGCAAGCAGCTGCAACACTTAGAAACAATCTATAAATTTTTGTATATGACAGCTTTTACCCAATTTATTTTGGGTCGATCTAAGGTTGTTGGGCCGACCCGGTTCGTTTTTAAAGCCTATAAATAGGTATTTAAGGGATGAAAATCCTAAGCTACCTAAGCCTTAGTTTTGTTATTTCTCTTGTTTTTAGACTTAATCTCTTGTGAATCTTGCTTGGTTTAAAGATTTATTTTGTTAATCTTGTTTATCTATCTTCTAATCTCTTGTTTATCCAATAATCTATCATGGGTTTGTGTGGTTTCATGGAGATTAGTGAGTAAAACTTTTAGAGTTCTTGGGTTTAGTAGAATAGAGTGATTAGTGCTTGATTTATGAAGATATGTGCATAATCTATATGATCTTGATTGGTGTGCTTAATGCTAGGTTAAGGTTGGAAAATCATAATCTAGATCATAATTTGTTTCATGCCTGGAAAGTGTTCGATGACATGCTTGAATGAAATAATTAATGTGTTTTACTTGCTTAGCCAATATGAGTCGATGCTAGGGTTTTTTAGTGGCTATTAGGACTTGAGTTTTATGCATGATTGATGCTAATTAACAAATGGGAATTGATGTTAAGAACTTGATTAGCATAGTGGTTATTGCCACGAGATTGGATTAGCTCAAATTAGTGATTTTAGGCCTAAAGATTAGCAATTGTTGATTGTTTGAGCATCGTGAGATAGTATTTGATCATTCTAATCAATAAACTTGACCCAAGAGCTTGTCTTTGTTTTAAGTTCGTCGGTTTGACCTTTTGTTGACTTTTCTACTTTACATAGTTTAATCATAATCCTCTTCCCATTTTCTTAAATTAGGGAAATTTGTGTATTCCTAATAAGAATAGGTCTTAATTCTATGTGGATTCGATCCTAGAGTGCTACAATGACATACCATTCGATTGTGGTATTGTTGGCACAATAGATTAATTGGTGTGTGCTTAAACGCATAATCAAGAATCGTACAGGACGTTCATATGGAAGTGAGATTATAACTAAAATTGAATAATACATGCAGTAAAACCTATCTAATTTTTCTAGAGTAACCACATATGTCAAGAAAACCTAGGTGAGTCGCAGCTCATTAGCATAAAATAAATATAAAACCTAAAGTTTCTAATTGCAGAGAATTTCGGTAGCTAAATTTCTTCCTCCTTTCTTCTCTGTCTCAGTCTTTTTTATATACTCAAAGGCCGGCCTTGTTGCCATTTTCCGGCAGATTCATATCTTTGATTTTCTCCAATCTTTCCTTATTTGTCAAGATTTGAGTTTATCTCTTTCGGAAATTTTCCATTATCTTATTTTCTTCTTTATTCCTTTCCAAGAAAAGTAACTGTCATTGAGATTGAGCTACTTTACATTTGAAGTCATAAGTTCACCTTAAGTAATTTTGGACCGTTTTACAATTTATGCGTTTATAGAATTTTTTCGGAAAATTTTTAGTTCGCTCTAAGTTGCAGTTTTTTATACCGTTGGTCTAGGAAATGATAAAAATCATTTCGGTTTGTCAAAAATATATTGGTGGTGGTGCAGAGAGGCCATAGAAAGAAATATAAGGAAGAAAAAAGTGGTGGTACAGAGAAGCTATAGAAAGAAATATTAGCTGGCCAATTTACTCACCGCAGAATCTGGAAATTAGCCTTTCTTTAGATGGGACCTTTGAGACTTGAGATTGAGAGAAGAAGAGAGAGAAGAGAGAATAGTCTTCTCCCATTAGATGGATCTGACTCACTGCTCCAAAAGATCAGTCTCATTATTGAAAACATTTGTCAGTCCTTTTGGCCTCTTAAGGACATGATTATTGGTAGGACTAAAATCTTGGTCCTTAGATTAAATTAATATTATTTTGATGTTAAGAGTGAAAGTTAAGGACAATAGTAAAAATTAGGATTATTGATAGGACTTTTAGATGTTTCTTAGTAAATAAATTATATATTTTAATAAATAATAACATTTTAAAGATAAAATTAAAAAAAAACATTTAACATTAAAATATTAAATATGAGAAAACTTGGAAAAAAAAACATGGAAAAAAATTACAAACATGAAAAAAAAAAAAAAAAAAACATTTTATTGAATAAAACTTCTACATATAGAACAGTGTGGACCGTGTGGTTAACCTCATGAAGCAGATTATTGCCCTCGCTGGACATGTAAAACACTCTCTTTATCTTCGATGGAAGAGTCGAAGAATGTCTCTACTAGAAACATAGAAAGAGTCTTATGTAAGCAAGGAATCTCTGAAACACGTGAAAACAGAAAGATGGCAGCATCTAAAGACTGAAAAAATATCCTTGCTCCTGCAAAGAAGAAATTCCCAATGCTACAACAAGAATACAAAATAAAGTCGAAAAAATACACACATGAAGTCTAGAGTAAGATCTTATGTACCTTCCATTAGTGAAGCAAAATGAAATCATTAGATTAAATTAAGAATCTATGTCGTAAGAAACATGTCAAGTAAAAAAACGTCAAAATATGACGAACAAGAAAGGAGGATGGAACTAATCAAACATGAAACAAAACAATAACATGTTTCCTCTGTATTAGTTAACATTATACCTCGTTCTGAAAGTAAATTAAGAAAGCTCGGATTGTTTCTCTGCAGGGTCTTGATACACCATCCCATAGAGAGTGATTACTTTCCACGATATCGTACCTGTCAAAGTTCCAGATCAGCACACATTAACTTTCACCATAGTAACTAACAAGAGTTGAGCAAATAATCCATGTGTGTACTACTAAGTGTAATTGGTAAACGATGACCAAGCAACCTCCTAACAGCAAGTGCCTCTGAAGTACTTTCATCAGACAGCCTTAAGCATCTTGAACGTATGTCACCAACCGCTGGTCCCCCTGTACCAACATCAGATACATAAACAGAGCTTCCTTATAAACACTGAGTATAAATTGTTCCTGACAAAGAAGCTAAAAACAATATAATCTTGGTCTTATTCACCTATTGTGATAGAATTTACCTAGAACACAAACAATCTAAGCAGTACTTCCTCCATCATCAGAGACAGGAAGAACATGAGCGACTCTGGTTGTTATCTTCTTCAACTCTTCCACAACGCCGTTAAACCCAGTGCCACCTTCATCACACCAAATACACGTCTTTTAGCTATCTTAATTGCTTCAAGAGGTCAATAAAAAAGCTAATAATTTGTTAGACAATGAGAAAGCTTCAGACTTTTTCAGCAGAGGACATAAAAATCGAAACTTTAGGAGACCCACGAAGCGAGGAAGAGAGGGAAGAAAGTGAGATCACCTGAGAAGACGATGAGAGAAGGTGGGTCCACGGTGGAGGAGGAGTGGCATTCGGCTGAAACAGAGGCGGACATGAGAGAATGGTGAAGGGGTTTGCAGCGGAAGAGAGAATAATGAAGAGAGAAAGGAGATGGAGTTTTATCGCCCATTCCCAACACGGCACGTGTCTCCTTAGGACGCCACCAAAAACTTCTTAACTAAAAAAATTAGAAATGAGATTTGGAAAAAAGAGGCCCCAACGAATTCATGAGCCATTCTCAAAACTGACCCGGCTCGAGTTAATCCATCGGGCCGTTCTATTTCTGTCCAAATTTTTTTGAACATACCAAACACCCTTATTATGAGTTGTAGGAGAACTAGAAGTTAATAATATATGTATACAATATTAACAACAATTAGTTTAACAATTAACTACTTTTTAAAAAATTGTCGATTTTTAAAAAAATATATGTATATAATAAATTGTACATAAACATATATATATTATCTATTTTGCATACTATCGTTTTACTAGTTATGAGATTTATTTACAAAATATTTCCAGATTAACAATCTACTATTTTCTTTTCAAAATAAAAATTACTAATTATTTAATTTAAATTGTATAATCAATATTTTATTTTTTATTTTATTTCTTCTTCAAATGTTAGTTTTAGACAGCAAATAGAAATTATATAAAATTTTATAAAATACCTACAAATGTAAGGTGAATAACCAAACTAAACGAAACAACAACATTATTCACATTTTAGCATAATTAGACCCAAGAAAAAAGTTGGTTCTATTCAGTTTAATTTTTTTCAATTAAATATGCTTTAAAGTAAATAATCAAATTTTTTGAATTCTTATACCTAAAAGGCTAAAATTATATGTCAAACTAAGTTAACAATATAACTAAAAATTTTATTTATTCTAAAAAAAATAAATTTTACACCATATTAAATTTTATGAACCAATGAAAGCAAAACATTAATCAATTATTAGGATTTATTTATTTATAATATGTGTATGATTTCTTAGAATATCACTGATTATATTGGTTGGTGCAACTCTAATTAACACTACAAGAAAACATATTTTTTACGAGGGCGGTATTCGTTGTAAATTCGTCGTAATAGGGGCTTTACGACGAATTAACATCGATACGCGTTTCGTTGTTAAACGCTCGTCGTAACGGAGGTTTCGTCGTAAAGTCCTAGTTACGTTTACGAGGAAGTCAATTCCTCGTAAAGCGGAAGGAAACTATTCGTCGTAATGCCCTCGTAAATGGCGATGTAAATACCTCGTAATAGTTCGTTGTAAAAGCCACGTAAGGCTTCCACGTAAAGTCGATGTAAA
>NC_027754.1:15623021-15626177 GCF_000695525.1 Brassica oleracea var. oleracea
GATTCGTCGTAAAGTCCTTGTTACATTACAAAGCGTTTACGTGGAATTTAATTTTCCACGTAAAAGCGTTGTAACTTTACAACGACTCTACGACGAAACAGTTTCGTTGTAATATTACATCCGCTTTACGACGAAACTGCTTTTCGTCGTAACGTCGACGTAATCTACTTGTAAATTTACGAGGAATTATGTTCGTTGTAAAACTTCGTTGTAAAGCCAGTGTTTTCTTGTAGTGTAAATCAACCCTTAGCTTTTATTTTTCTGCTTCTTCCTTAAATAACATATATATTAAATAATAAATATTTTTATAAAATATATTTACAAACTAACAGAATGAATCAAAAAATATAATAAAAAAATCTGATTTTAATATATTTAAAACCAAAATAAATTATGATTTAGTAGAATAAATATACCGAAAAAATTGAACTTATGTAAATTGTTATATATGAAATCATATATCAAAATTGAGATAACATTATAATTTTATTTAAAAGATAATATTATATTTACTTTCATGCTTATAGATTATAAAATAATCAAAAATTAATTAACAAGTGGAAACGATATATTCAATAACTAGAATTTTATTATATTGTAAAATTTTATATTTGTGTATGAGCATGGAAGACCTAGTTAATAATAAAAGAGGTGTTTGTCTTATAGCATTATTCAAAGTATTTTAGAAGGAATCAAGTCATCAACATAATCAAAAAGACTAGAGGATCAATATTTTTTTGATCAACGAATCTCATTGCATTACTATCAACGACTCTATTTATCTACATAACGGTCGTTGCAACTAACTGTATTGAGGTTGCATTGTAGACATGATCTACGTGATTATTTTATCTATTGAGAAGCTAGATTGAGACGACTAAAATCTTTCATAATTTTCATTATTCAAATTTGTGTGTTTCCTTTCCCCTCTTGTTCTGATGTACTGTTATGAAGAAAAAAATCATCCATTTATTTAATAGGGTTACACAATTGATGCCATAAGGATATAGTAGAAGTAATTTAAAAGTCCCAAGAGTCCAACACTGATTCATGACTATTTCTTCTATCCCTTCGCTCCCGCTGCGCAGAGTAAAAACCATCCATTATATAATTAATTTGTGATCAATTCTAAAAAAAAATAAGTAGCAAACTTTAAAATTTTGACCAAAAATATATTTTAAAATAAAAATATATAATACTTCAACTAATATCTTGTGTTTCGAAAATAAATCTCTTGGGGATATACCGACATGTTATTTGTTAAAAACATTGTAGTGATTATATGGATGGAACACAACATTTTGTAACACAGTAAGCCAGACAGAATTGTAATCCTATCAAATTTTCATTCAGACTATTCATAATGTTTTCACGTTATAAAAACGATATTCGATAATTTAAGCACTCAGTTATTCATTTGAACTAGTAGATTATTAGGTGTTTTGCTCGCACATGCGGACATAATAATTTTTAAAATACTTATATGTGCATTATATATTATTATAAACAAAGATCATCATCATAATTATTATTTTAATTAATTTTTTAATCATTTTTATTTTATCTAACTTTCATATCTTCCTTTATCTATTTTATTTTTATCTTCTTAAACATCACTAAAATATGTAAAACTATGAAACCGATCACATATCAAACATGCAATTAGATAAAGTAGAAAAGTAAACCTTCGTATTTTAACTCTTATCACGTATGTAAATTACTTGTTTAACCCATCAGTATGTATGAAACTTTAAGAAAAACAAAACTAAAATAAAAACAAAGTAAATAAATAGAAAATAAATCTAAAGGTTGATGAACTTAGAAAAAAAACTTAAAAATACGGAATTGAGATAATAATACTATTTTTTGTTTAGTAGATAAATATATACAGAAATTTATCTTATTGTAATCTAGTTTTTTTTTTATAAAATAAAATAGGTGATGATGATAATATCAAAAAACATTAGATAATATCAAACAAAACATTATTGGCATGCGTATTCTTTGTTTTTTTATCAATTTTATTATAATCAATTCATTAATTTATGATTAACAACATAAAATAAATATAATAATTTATTAAGTGTAACAACGACATTGACCATTTTAACTTTTAATGTGAGAACTCGAATACGAAAAATCATTTCGTAAATAATAGTATAGATTATTCAATCTAACAATATATTCTTTGATAAAAATAGGATATGTATTTTCTATAGTTTGAAAATATCTCAGTAATCATAAAAATACATTTGTTTTGATATATTCCAAAAACAAAAATCATCTTATTGTTTTTCTTTCTGTTCAAAAAAACCATTAAAAACGTTACCTTTTATAGCAGGTGGTAAGCCGCGGCATCCACGGTAACAACTCTGGAGGCATTGGTACGGAAGTGCGCCGGTGGTGGCACAACCTTGAATGCAATCTTCACGGCATTGTGGCAATGTTTCTCCGCTGATATTTTCCATTGCCATTATCATCGCCACCACAAAAACTATTGCAATCATTGAGTTCCATTTTGCACCCATATCTTTTGATTTCTTTTTCAAAGATGTTTATTTCTTTTTACACGTGCGAGGTAATGAACAACCATCCCTATTTATAAAAATATTTTTTTCTTGATCCTATCCTTAATATATTTTTTTTCTTTCTTTGATATAGAAATTAGCAAATTGTTTGGCCAAAAACAAGGAAATCAGATACTTTTTTTGTGCACAAATGGAAATCAGATACTTAGTTTCCAAATATACAATGATAATGGAAGGTTGACTAGAAAAATGATAATGGAAGGTTGACAAGATTGACTAGAAAAATGACAATGATTAATGGAAGGAAATCATTATCATTTTAACAAAAAAGAAAATGATAATGGAAGGTTGACTAGATTGTTTGACCTGAATTGTCTTCAATCATGAGATAGATTTGAGGTGGCTCGACCTTAAGAAAATAACAGTGTTCTAAAATGCGGTATACACGCTATTCGGTGGTTGACAACTGTATAACACACAAACGTATATATGGACGTTTACACGGAGTATATGCGGTAAATATTTTCTTTTGAAAATTTTATACATGCCAATTATATATAGTATCAAATAAAAACTATTGTATGAACACTACAAGAAAACACATGCTTAACGACGAAAATTAACGAGG
>NC_027754.1:15626277-15627481 GCF_000695525.1 Brassica oleracea var. oleracea
AACGAGGAAAACCGCCCTCGTTAAGATTATGTTTTCTTGTAGTGGAACACTAAGCTAAACAAATTTATAACTCTTATTTGATTATATATTAAAATATTTTCGCTCATGAACATGTATTTTTGGCTGATTTAGTTATAGAATTTATGAATGATATAAGATATGTGTGTGTCCTACATCGGTTTATGTGAAAAAATGAAGCTTAACAAGAGCTTAAAAAATAAATGACTCGATGTGCATGTCTTAATGACAAACTAGGTGGACCGCACATTAACATTAATAGGGGTTATTGGTTGTTGTATTTTAATGGATTTGAAAATCCGAACAAAATCTAGTGTTATTGGTTATGTGATTTTAAAATCAGTATTAAAATCATGTGTTATTGGTTTAATGATTCATAAATTCTATATTTAATCAAGTGTTATTCAATCGTACGGATTTACTAATATATTTGATTTTATAATGGATTTGAATGGATTTATTTGGATTTTTTAGTTAAAAATACAAAAACTCAAATCCGAAGGAAAACCTCCGGATTTGCATATTTTACTTGGATTTATAAATAGTATATGGATTTCTAAATCAATCAAAATATATAAACCAATAACAGTCCCTAATATTAAATTGATAATTACATATTTACAACTATATAATACTTATGTTACATGTATGTGGTTAATATGAAAGATTCGATGTTACATATTGATATTTATACTATGTTCATAAGAACAAAGAACACATTAGAACGTTTAAATTAAAAATTTCAGTGTTTCGTATAAACAATATGAGTTATGGAAAATACAAAGTACCTTAAGTCCATAAAGTAGAGAAACCAGACCTTAATACCAAGGCTTCGAGTTATGTCTAGATTAAGGTAAAACCCACACATCATATAAGATCATATTTTCCATGTTCTGAGCGCCAGATCATCATAAGGTAAAACCCACACATCATATAAGATTATACTTTTCTTAGCACCAACATCTTTCCAGTCTATTGAAAGCACTGTCCCAATAGATTCCACCTGTTGATTGTGCAAAACTGCAAAAGAGTCAATCAAAATGCCAAAAACATTGTAATCTCCATGAGAGAAGAAAGACTAAATAGGAATATAGATAGATAGATACTCACAAATGATTTTTTCTAGAACTCCTCATATCCTCATCAGAATTCAAATATATCTCACGGAAGAACTTGTTCAAAGCAG
>NC_027754.1:15628297-15640267 GCF_000695525.1 Brassica oleracea var. oleracea
CAATCAAATTATAACAATTTCTTGAAACTTCACCTATGAACCCCAATCTGCGATAGATCAGTCCACGAGATTCACAAAAAAAATCTAAATCCCTTACAGGTTGGGTTAGTTAAACGTAGATTTGTCCATTTGACATATATGCACCATGTTGGTAAGTTGACCACGATTATTGGTGGAACTAATATCCGGTCTAATAAAAAAAGGTAGCTGGCTCGATTATTAATTTTCTAGGTTGTTTGACTGCTTTGAAATATTTTGGCTTATTTGCAATTTAATATGCCAACTTATTTTATGTTATGCCTCTCTCTTTTTGTTTTGCCTTTTGTGTATTTAATTTGATAATTACTACTATGATTTGATAATAATAAATAGTAGTAATTCATTGATCATTTTTTTGCCAGACGTTACAATCTCACTCAATCTAGCCTGCACATATAGTCCAATTATAATGAAATCAATCTTGTTGATTGACTGATACATACACTTCAAAAATGACTCAAGTCATGGGACAAACCTTGGCAGCTTCCATTTCAATGCTGGCAGTATCAAGACCATTCAACATGGAAGAGTCCTTGCTAACCAAAGAAACCTTGAGAAGCAAGAAAGATAAAAAGACATTATTAGTAAACACATGATGATATTGCAAATTAAGCACCAGCAATATAATATTAAGAAGGGAAACCCAGGATTGGCGTCAGCTGTCCTTCTAGGTCAAGCATGCCTTTAGCAAAAGCAGCTGCAGACATCTGGTCAACATATGCAAACCTGTTCAAACATTTTTTTTCCAACACATATACTTAATTATCTTCAGTAGTATCAATGTAAAAGGTGTACGTACCTGAACACGTCCCTCGTCAGAGCTGTAAATTTTAAAGTCATGACGGTATGTACTATGGAGACGAAGCAAACCAGTCCCTTCACCTGAAAAAAAAGCATATAATTTAAGGCCATTTCATCGGTGAAATACTTCAAAATAAAAGTAACAGATCAGGGGGTCTTACCTGGATACATATTGTATCGGAAGAATCTACCAAGCACTTCTGCCTGCATGCAGATGAAGCAAACATCAATAAGTTAAACAATTCTTCCATATTTGGAAAACATATATATATATATAACAATGACAAATTAAATGGTAGAGTATGTAAACACTTGTTTTCTACCAGCGTGAGTTAGAACACCGCGTATTTAAGAATCACAAGGGCCTCTACAGGTCTTTCTTCTTCACCTTCACCATCCCACTTCAGCGGTTTCAGTTGAACCTTCCTGTGTATCCCTAAGAAATTTCCTCCATGCGCCATTCCAAAAGGTTCTCTGCTGTGAGAAAATGGCTTCATGAATTAAATAAAAAATGCATAATGCTAGCTTACTTATAAGATAGTATATTCAACAAAAAAATGATATAAGATAGTATTACTAAATGATACTATGTAATACTTTCCCCGGACTATATTCAACAAAAAAAGAGAAAGTACTAAAGAACCTCTTCAAGAACTGCTTTAGCTTGGCGAAGCTTCTCAGCATGTTCAAGGTCTTCTGGATCACTATCACTCTCACGACCTGGTCTACATATAAAAAAAGGAAGACCATATTGTCGTTACCAGTATTCAACACATGGAAAAGATAGACCATACATGCTTTTTGGAGACAAGACACAAAGAGTTGAGTTCAGGGTTCTACCTTGTATGGGGAACTAACATTCTTGTTGCATCTAATAGGTCTTGCAACTGGACTGCACTTTTTAGTTTTGTCTACAAAAAGAATAAAAATATATAAAATGAATCAAGGCTCTGATAAAAGATGGATGACAGAAAAGCTGGAGCCTCTCGCACCTCAGCTCTTGGCTTTCCACCATTGTACTTCAGCATCAGGTTTAACAGTTTCTCCTCTGTAACATTTAGTTTCACCTTCTGTTTTGGAGTTCGATCGCCACTGTCATGTAATAACAAAATTTTAACAGATAGAAGTATAGAGGAGATAAAGGTGATTTATATGCTAAGAAAACATACTGTCGAATAACAACAATGACACAACGTAGCTCTTCTGTGTGCCCATTGCCTTGGCGGGTTAGTCCTTCTGTACAGGTTTATTGAACTTCCAAGGCAAAGTGGGTGGCAGAGTCGATGAAAGATGAGGAGCCTTTGCGTCTAAACACATTTTTCTTAGCACACAAGCAGTATCGTCGTAATACCGTAATAGTACGAGAGGAGAGATTTGTGAATAATACTTTAAGGAATGAAAAGAGAATGTTTGTATTTTAAGACCTTGGGTGTCTCCTATATATATACAGTCGATTTATTTCTCATATTAATGAAGCACAATATTTTGCATAATAAATAATGAAATAGTTTAAAGAAATATATTAAATGTGTATTGTCAAAAAATGATTTGCATATGATATGATTTTAACTTGCGCAAGTAATCCATATTAGAAAGGAAAGTTATTAAAAACAAACAACATAATTAGAAACATTAAAATATTTTGTAAGCAATGTAATAAATATGATATCAACATGCGCAAGTTTACCGTTTGAATAATAAGAAAAGTTTTTAATATTTGTCTTAATTCTAAATCTTGCCCAAGCGATTGATTAAAAAAAAATTCTAAAAAATCGACCAATAGAAATATAACAATTTTCCTGAGAAGCTCAATATTAATGTCATGTCAGCAGAAATCAATAAAGTGACTTCTCTTTCAATATATAGGGGATATTTACGTGGATTCAGTTGGTTTGTGAACAAGCCGTATTATTTAAGCGTACAAGTAAAAATGGTACAGTAGCCGACCGCTCAGCGCATAGGCAAATGGCATTGCATATACGTCTGAATTAGCCGTATTTTAGAACAGTGGAAAATAGATATGCAGCCATAGACAGAAGAATATCTAAGAGTAGGCTCACTGTACGGATGGCGTTTTAGAGATATGCATCAAATTCACTGGGTCGGAAAACCATCCAAGAAAGGCGATGATGATGGGGTTTTGTATTTATTCAGATTTTCAGAAGCTGGACTTTTTTTTTTTTTTGTCTCTTCTCTTCTGAATTCAACAAATACTATATAATATGATAAAACCTTGCATCTTGATTAATATTTTAGCCCGAATACAACATGTATAACTTTCATTGATACAGTTAAATTCCTCAAATTTGACAATATTCTCTGAATGTGTCAAATGCAAAGTTAGAGGTGCAAAGTGGCGTTTATTGACAAAAAGAAGGTGCTATCTGGTAATATTTAATTACTTTCTCGCCACTTGCCACTTTCATCCTCCGAAAAACAAGTAAAACCTCTAAGAGGATCATTATCTCAGTTTCTTATTCAAGTCTCTTAGCCTAATTAAAATTAGGAAAAAAAAAGAAAAAAAACTAATTAAAGAAGAAACGGTTCTTCTGTCTCCTAAATAGGAGACGTCTTTTGGAGCTTCTCCTTCTCCTCTTCTCTCTGCAACAACAACAAAGTTGTCTTCACATTATCTGAAATCAAAGCCACATAAACAAAGATGTTTACATACTCGACTAAAAGGAGGAACCCCTCGCGCTCTGGCTCTCTTCTTTCTTCTGGTTGATTTAACATCTGTCTTCCTTTTGTTTTTCTTATCTGATTTACCTTTTTATTTTAGGTTTGGGTGTGTGTTTTGTCGAGAGTATGTGCGACGAAATCATGAACACATCTCTGAAACAAGGATCGAAGATCAAACCCAAATTAGCCAATCGTCGTATTGCCACCAGGTTCAAATATTTTTTAAAAAAATTTATGATATTAATTAGGTTTGTTTTTGCTTCGATCAACCTATTTTCAATAGGCACTTATATTCTGAATTGCTGTTATCCTTACTGATCTGAAATTGGGTGACTTCTTGGTTGCTTACTGGTATCAAATTGGGTGTTTTGATTTTTAAGCTCGCTAATGGGTTTCATGAAAGATGATAGCTTTGTTCATGTCTTGAGTAAAGTTTTAATCTTTCTTCTACTTTTTCTTGGTGTCTTTGTTTGATGGTTTAGTTTGTTGAGACTTTACTTGATTGTGGACTAATATGCTCTGTTTCGTTGCATTTAGGCTCATTTTTCTCTTGTGGTTTTGGTTTTCAAGCTCGCTAATGGGGTTCAGTAAAGTTTTAATCTTTCTTCTTCTTCTTCGTGTCTTTGTGGATGTTTTAGTTTGTTAAGAGTTCACTTGATTGTGGATTAATCTGCTCTGGATTAAGTCAGGTGCCACTGGCTGTACATTGCGTTGCAGAGTTATCTGTTCCCTCAGTCATAGTAGTTATCCAGTGGAAGGAGATCTTTATAGATGTATACATGAACCAAGAGCTGCAAAAACAAAGGGGCAGGGGATATGGGCTTAACTGGATGGAAACTAGGACTGTCATAAAGCCGCATGAAGCTGTTTGCTGAAAATATCAAGAGCATGAATCCTTGACTTTAGCTTCAGGTCACGCTGCTACAAAGGAGATGTTCCACTTTCTGAGACCACCCGAGTGTTCTATCTTCAAGGAGAGGAAGGGGCAAGAACTTGAACTTCACAACAAAATTCATCACTTTCCTGGTAGTTATTCATCACTTTCAAAGTTCTCTATATAGGTGTTTATTCAGCTTGGTCATTTTATAGACAAAATCATTCACTCATCAAACAAATCTTTTCTTCTCTCTTTCTCACAATCATCGCACAAGTTCTATTTAATCACAAAACAATTTTCATTCTTCTCACAAAGTCATCAAACAAATTCTTTTGTTTTTATTTTAAAATCAATGTTTAAAATGTTATCTTCTACTATGTTTTAAAAAAAAGTTTAAGTTTAATAAGAAACATAAAAAAAAATTGGTGTTTAGCTAAAAAAAATTAAAAAAAAAAAAAATCTGTAAACAAGAAGCTTGCAATGGAACAATTAAATTTTAGGATCTCTTAATTTTACGATTAAAAAGTATTAAAAAAACAATAATCCAGTCTCTTAGCATAATGGTGGTCTAAAACCCTCCGACTCCTCTGTGCCATTGTTGCTAAAAAATGAAAGCTTTTAGATCTCTACGAATTCTAATCTCCATCTCACGAACGGAGACACCTTACAGTAAAACCCATCTTCCTCAGAACTTCATCCGCCGGTCTTACTCGGCGCAGCCGAATCTAGACGAGCCCACTTCCGTCAACGGAGACTCTGTTTTCGATGGCAGTCAGTACTCAATCGAAGATCCCGTGAAGAAGCCCAAACAACCCAATTGGGATAAAGGGTACAGAGAAAGAGTACAGAGAGAGCTGTTCCCACAAGAGAAACAGAGCTCCGAAGAAGAAGAAGAAGATGAGGATAGTATTGATCGGTCGAGGATTCTCGCAAAGGCTCTCCTTGAGGCTGCTCTTGAATCAGCTGATGACGAACTCGGTGAAGGTGAGGTTAGAGAAGAAGACCAGAAGTCTCTTAACGTCGGAATCATCGGCCCACCAAACGCCGGCAAATCTTCCCTCACTAACTTCATGGTTCGATCCTTCAAAGTTCTTATTTTTAATCGTAAAGTTGCTTTCTTTGGTTGTATGATTGTGTTCTTGCAATGTGCACAGGTTGGAACAAAGGTTGCAGCTGCCTCACGGAAGACAAACACGACGACCCATGAAGTGTTGGGAGTGTTGACAAAAGGGGATACACAAGTTGTAAGCTTTCTCACTAGTCGTTGTGTGTTTAAGTATGGAGGTTAGCATTTTATTGTTGAACTTGAATGCAATCATTTGTAGACTGAAATATTTGATTTTTGTGTTCAGTGTTTCTTTGATACTCCTGGTTTAATGCTCAAGAAAAGCGGGTATGGTTACAAAGACATCAAGGCCCGTGTGCAAAATGCTTGGACTTCGGTTGATCTATTTGATGTCCTCATTGTTATGTTTGATGTCCACAGGCATCTCACCTGGTTAGTCACTTTGCAGATCTTTTTCTTGATAAATCTATCTCCTAACTGATCTTAGTATAGTTTTAAGTATTGAGGTTAGCATTTTATTGTTTGAACTGGACTTTGTGACTGCAGTTTTGCGCTATTTTAGCATGTAGATGTAGAGCTCTCTCAAACTTAATTCTGTATGATTAATGTAGTCCGGATTCAAGAGTTGTACGCTTGATTACATACATGGGAGAGGAAGCAAATCCGAAACAGAAGCGCATTTTATGTATGAACAAAGTTGATTTAGTTGAGAAGAAGAAAGATCTATTAAAGGTTGCTGAGGAGTTCCAAAATCTCCCGGCATATGAAAGGTAGATAGATAGCTCATAACACCTAAATAACAACGAACAGGGAAGTCTCTTCATTTGCAACTGAAAAGATAAGGTTCCTCTGTTCAAGGTACTTCATGATATCAGGACTAAAGGGATCTGGAGTCAGAGATCTCAGCCAATATTTAATGGACCAGGCAGTAACAAAGCCATGGGAGGAAGATCCATTCACAATGAGTGAAGAAGTGATGAAGAACATCTCTCTTGAAGTTGTTAGGGAGAGATTACTAGACCATGTTCATCAGGTAATAACCTTTTCTTGAGAATAATCTTCTGTATCGGTTTCTAACTTACACGAACGTAGGAAGTACCATATGGGGTGGAGCACCGTCTAGTGGACTGGAGAGAGCAGCGAGACGGGTCTTTGAGGATCGAACAGCATCTCATCACTCCTAAACTTAGCCAACGCAAGATTCTTGTGGGGAAGAGCGGTTCCAAGATCGGGTAAGAGCTGAAACAAGATCACAGGCTGGTTCATTCTTTCAACTTAGTGATCTCGTGACTGATCTTTATGCTAAATTTTGCAGGAGGATAGGAATAGAGGCTAATGAAGAACTCAGGAGAATAATGAATCGTAAAGTTCATCTCATCCTCAAGGTATTGCTCAAGTGAAACCATTTTCCCTCGGCGTTTTCAGAGGATTTAGGATTGCTTTTGTATACGAGAGATCTGTCTGTATATTTGATATTGTCAAAGATTAGACATTTTACATTAGTTGGTTAGAAATATAAACTTAATACAAACAGAGAGAACCACACGAAGTAACAGAATTTTGAAAAAAGAAAGAACAACAAGCAGTCTTAACGACAGATATGGAAAAGACGTGTTGTCTCTTTACAGGAAGTTGAAGTGTTGACTGATCGTGTCCGAGAAGGCTAACCACCGGCGTAGTAAGTTGATAAATGAATCTGTGATCATAAACTCCACAGTGGAGATACCTTCCCCGTCATCCTAATCCTCTGTTTTGGCTCCATTATTGACAAAAAAGAAAACTATTCATCAACGGTCAAGATTCTTTTGGTGAATTTATGTGGCTGTGATGAAATCTAAAATTAGCAGTATGCTTTTTATTGTCAATTTTAGTGGAAAAGTAAGTTTAACCCTAATTCATTAGTTAATTACTATACTTTAATTATATTTTAATTACTAATTTAATTTATGTATCTGTTCTAACTCTTTTGATATCAAAAAAATAATTATGGAAATGCAATTACTCATAAACTTATTTTTTCACGTTTTATGTAGCCACAAACTTATTTTTACTTTTTTTGGTGACAGATTTATCTTAAATACTATGGACTTAATTAGATTTCTTCGTATTTTTTATAATAAATTTGTCAAGTTTAGTCACATATTTATAAAATTTTCACAGATTTAGTTAAATTTAGTTTTTTTTTGCCAACAAATTCGCTTAATTTTGACAGATTTTTATAAAATTCGATATACTTTTATTCCTTTGCTACCGATTTATCCGTTTTTTGACAGATTTATTTGGTTTTCAATATATTTATTATCCTTTGGCTGCATATTTACGTAATTTTGACAAATTTAATTATGATTTGATATATTTATTTTTTTACCACAGATTTTCTTCATTTAGTCAGATTTAATTAAAATCTGATTAAAATTTGATAGATTTATTTTTTCTTTTGGCCACATATTTACTTTATTCTAACATATTTAAGTAGTATCTGATAGATTTAATTTTATATTACGGACAAGTTTATTTCATTTTTGACTGATTTAATTTAAAGTGTTATTTGTTTGATTTTCATGCATGAACCTTGTTTGGGTTTCATTTCAATAAATATTGTTTGGTTTTTATTTGAAAAATGTTGTTCTTTGCTTCTGTTTAACTTTAGTTTACAATATAGATATAAGATATTACATATGATTCAAACGTAATATGATCATTTCTCATTTCAACTTGTTGATGTTTGGTCTTTGCCTCATTGTGAGTCTTTATTTTAGTTTTGGTTCTAAATTAGTCTAAATCCTTGTTTTGAGATTAAAACCCTGAGTAACATCTGAAACTCAAAAATATATGGGAGTCAACCAATCTTAGAATGTTACTGAATAGAACCCAACTAAATCCGAACCAAATTCAAGCTGAACTTTGTGATATCCGAATGAGGTTAAAATTCATAACCCAAAAAAAATTCAAACCCAAACCGGAACCTGGTTGCGCAGCTCTAGCTCTACACATATTTAGAGCTCGATCCTAAATCTTCTTCCCGTAAGTACTATCTTTGTTTCAAAATGATCGATGTTTTTGAAGAACAAAAATTATTTCTAAAAAATCAGTTTTTCGTATATTTAATGCATATTTTATTAGCTATAAATGATAAATTGTAATTTTTGAATAAATTAATTGTATTTATTGAATTTTTAGTTGACTAAAAATTATAGGAAATAGTTAAACATAAAAAATAATGTTTTAAAAATCAAAATTTAAAAGATCTTCAACAAGGTAGAAAATCTCGTATTTTCTATGTTCGTGTTCCAAAATGGTGATGAATTGCGATCCGTTCAACCCTTCGATCAGCTCCTACTTGCAATCAAATTTTAATATATGTGAAAACTTCAAAATATAAATTTTTTAGAAAGGGAATGGGTATTGATTTTGGGGCTATAAATATCGTTACTGGGCTTTTCAATGAGCCGTAACCGAGGATACAGCTAAACTAGTAACCAGACAGAATTAGGTTTAGACAATATAATAAACAAAATCCTACGCTGAAATCAAAAACCCCTCTTGTCCCTCAAAAACCTAATTTCTTGCATCTCCTTGAGCGCAAAACAATGGCGAAATCTATGAGATGCAAGAGGGTGAAGAGATTGAGAGCTATAAGAAGAGAAATAGTGGAGAAGGAAGCATTCACCCTAACGAGAGACGACGCCAAATCCGCCGCCATCGAAGCCGCACTCGCCGCCCCCAAGTTACCGGTTCGTCAACCACCACCTTCTCCGTTCATGGAAGTTGTCTCGTCTACCACCGAGTCCGCCTCTGCCTCCGGTACTATAGCTAACGATTCCGGTATGTTCGATTTTTCTGCCTAATCTTTAACAATTGAAGTTCATCCGAATCACTCAATTAAGTTTGCATTGTAATGTTGACTATCAAATCTTGAAAAGTTTATAGAATTTTTGTTCAGAAATTGCATGAATTTACAAGTATGCTAGTTTCTGTAAATCTGAATCTTTGTTTGTTTTGGGAGTTTTGGCAATAATAGTTTGAGTTCATCTTACATCCAATGTATATGTTGCAATGTTCTGTTTTATATATAGATATGGTTGTTTGCAGATGTGGAAATGGATGGTGAGAAGCATAACAAGTCTCTAAAACCCATCGGGAGGAAGCTGAAGAAGAAGTTTAAGATGGGGATGAAGAATCGTCGCAGCAAGGGTTTCCTTCGAGGCAAGCGTGTCTAAGTTCCTCCCAAGTTTTGGTTTTACTCTGTTTCACCTCTCGTAGCCAAGTCTTGTTTTGTACTGTTATTTTTTTTTTGGCGAGCTTCAGTATATAGAGAACATACGAACATGATCTTGAACCGAAAGTCTGAATCTGATTATGTTTCACTTCTTCATCAAAAGCTATTCTCACAGCTATTATTTACTTGATTTATAGATAACATTTTAGGATTCATTTTACATTATAAACCTTCAGACAAATTCTAATCATGTTGAATCGATTAAAACCATGATCAGATATAATGGTAAGTGTATAAATTCTTTGATTTTAATCAAGATTCACATTTTAATCTTCAGACAGCGAGTACCAAAATTACAATTGAAACCAAACAAGAAGTTATTTCAAGATTTATTTATAAACTCAGCTCCCATTTTTCAGTCAGTAAGGTCTGGAGTTAGATTTGCTGCAAACCTTCCTGATCACTCCAACACGCTCTTCGCCAGTGATGACACCAACATTGACCAGCTTAGCCATGGACACAGCAAACTGCTATCTGAACATGTGAGGTGGCTGCTCTGCAAAAGCCTTCACAAGTGGAGCGGTCCTAGGGTCCTTCACAAGCTCCTGATCAGTGGTCAAGACTCCCATATTCTTTTGAAGATTAATGTAATACTGGTTGTCGAATTTCACCGGAGTCTCAGCGTCTAGGTAAACGGTCTCTGAAGCCACACGACATTTGCGACGCAAGAAATCTGCGTATTTGGACTCAATCGACGGATCAGTTCCATAAGTTGCGTTGAAGTTGTAAAGCCTCGACTGGATGGTGCCACAGTAGGCTTTTCCTATGGTGTGGGCTCCGGAAAGGACAACAAGGTCGAGAACATTGAGACCGTAAGACTGAAACGTCTCGAGAAGGCCAGTGATGTCACGGCGGCCTGAAGGGACTTTCTCGACATCTCTAGCGTAAGAGTCGGTGGAGTCACGACGTCCATACGCGTTAGGCCAGTAAGGACCACCGAGTTGGAAGGTTGCGTCCCGGCTAGCTGCGGTTAGGATGTCGGCGCAGGAGACTAAGCCAGGGCAGGCTTTTTCTATCTCAGACTTGATATCGTCGATTAGCTCGAAGCCTCTTAGGGTTTTGCTCGCTGGGGATCTTCTCTCTGATCCTTCGTGGTCTAGAAGAACGGATGCATCACATCCCTGAAAGTTGTTATTCATTCACAAAAGATTTGTTATCTTCTCGTTCAAATGTATTATATAGACTAACCATCCACTAATCAGGACATTTTCAAAACTATGTAAACTATAATTATATATATGAACGATAACATATAGCTTTTGCATGAGAGTCAGGAGTTATTATATATACACCACTAAATAACGATTAATGTTGAATAAGTGAATAAGTGCAATACCGTGACACCGCAATCGTGGAAGAGAAGGCGGAGGAGGGCTGGACCAAGGGAGGAGTCCTTCTTTGTCCATTCTCTCACTTTGGTAGCAACGATCTTCTCAAAATCTGGACAAATCCTATCATAATAACTCAGTGATAACTGATTGTCCAAAGGAAACCAAGACTTTGTGTCATTGTCATCGTCCTCGTCGCCTCCGTATCCTCCAGCTCCAGGTAAGTCTTTCCTGTCAGCTGATACCGGCCAGGCCACGAAAATCACGAGTAGGATGAGGACTGATACCACGGCCGCCTTCATTATTTTTCCTTTTCTCTATGTTTCTCAGTTTGATTGGATTTGAATTTCTTTTTATGGTCGAGAGATGTGTTTATATATTGGGTTTCGAAATGTGATGGTTTTACGTGGGAGACACACCTTTAATATCTTTAAAAATTCAAATGACTTGCTTGCATGTCGTGAGTGTGATGGTTTTGATAATTAATATATACTAGGTGACCGGCCGCACCCTGTGCGGGCATAAGAACATGATCGGTCCGCACCCTGTGTTCTCTCTCGGTCCGTACCTCACGAGAGGGAACACAGTAACGTCAGTATGAAGAAGCAGATATTGTGTGTATGTACAATTGCAACGTCACAAAATATTTTGTGTGTTTACGAAAATACTTTCATTCAAAAAATGGAATAAATAGTGTATAGTTTTAGAAGTAACAGATTTTATATTATCATTAATTAGAATTGTATTGTATATGTTTCGTAATTCTTTATTTTAGGTGAATAATATTATTTTTTCATAAATAATAAACAAACATTTATGTAGACATATTAAAAGAAAATATAATAAAAATCAAAATATTATCCATAAATAATATAAATTATGAAGTACATTTTTCGATAAA
>NC_027754.1:15641877-15678583 GCF_000695525.1 Brassica oleracea var. oleracea
ATATTTTCTAAGCAAATGTAATTAATATGATATCAACATGCGCAAGTTTACTGTTTGAATAATAAGAAAAGTTTTTAATATTTGTCTTAGTTCTAAATCTTGCCCAATGCTAAACTAAATCGATAATTATTATCCCCTAGCTATATATGGGCTTAACGAAATCGACAATAGTTTTGGGCTTGTCTACATAAGCGATTGATTAAAATAAATGAAAAATAAAATTCAAAAAAATCGACCAATAGAATTATAACAATTTTTCTGAGAAGTTCTATATTAATGTCATGTCAGCAGAAATCACTAAAGTGACTTTTCTTTTAATGTATAGGAGGATTTCTTTTTCATAAGAAAGAAAAAGAAAAAGAAATTGCTATATTCTTACAAGAGAAAACTACTGGTTTCTGGTTCATGCCTTAACTTATGGTGCATATTGCTTTTTCGTTCCTAAAGTTTACAATTGTGCCCAAAACTTCTTAATTTTCTTAGAAATTTAAATTTAATACTCAAGCTTACTCTAAAAAGCTCTAACATGTTACTAATCAACACTGAGTTAATTGATGGAGAATTTTAACTTTACCTCAAATTTGATATCATTTTAAAATTACTTTTAAATGATAACTATTCTCATAAATAACTTAAATTTATTA
Organism: Brassica oleracea var. oleracea; assembly: GCF_000695525.1. Lineage (NCBI taxonomy): Eukaryota > Viridiplantae > Streptophyta > Magnoliopsida > Brassicales > Brassicaceae > Brassica > Brassica oleracea. The sequence goes on from NC_027754.1 coordinate 15,642,522, forward strand.
TGAAAAAGATAAAATTAATCATCTTAAATCATTTATAAACGTTTAAAAATCATTTATAAATGTTTGAAAATTATTTATAAAAGTTTATAAATCTAACCCAATCCCCTAAATACTTTTTTTGAACACCCAAATATTATATATGAAAGTCTAGCCAAACTAATTGGTGAAAACATAGTACAAAGCCGATTTGGCCAAAAAGTCACCCGTAGTCCCACACCCTAAATACTAAACACAAACAATAATCACCAAACTCATATGTTAGTGTATTTTTGATTGAATATATTTTTTAAAAGTGGTATCCAACTTAGTGTATTTCAAGGAATTTTTCTTAATTAGGCTGTAAAGTTTATCTGTAATATGTTGAGGTAAATTTCTTTCTTTTTAGGTTAGTACATTTTAGCTCATATAATTCTATTTTTTCCAAAATGCCTCAAACAATTAAAAATGTATCATATTTACTGTTTATATTTTTAAAATACATATATTTTTCAAAAAGAAGCTAACCTTTCTTAAATATGATTAAATAAAATTATTCACATTTAATAAAATTACATATTTTAATAACTAAAATATAAATTAGAAATATTATATATTGATGTTTTAGAAGAATAAATATTTGAGATCAAACCTCTTATTTTATTATTTAATATTCTCAAAATAAAATTTTGATATTAAGATATTTATCCAATTTTCAAAAAAAAAAATGAAAAACAAAAAAAAATGATAAAGATGAAAAGAAAGAAATAAGTAATCCATCATTGTAAATCAAATAACTGAAATTAATGTTCGGTCATGGTTCAGTCTAATTAAATGGTTATAGTTTTTTGTTTGCTTAACTGTACAATGAGTCTTTGCGAGCACAAGTGATTAATGTTGTATTGTTAAGCGAGGAAGTGAAAAGTTAGAGTCTTCTTTCAAGTATTTTTACTCGTTTCTATTATAAACAGGTGTATAATTTAGGACTTGATTATTAGAGCATTAACATTTGTCAGAAAAACATTATTCAATAACATTTGTTAGAAAAACATTTAGAGAAATGCATTTACCAAATGCTATGTTTTCCAAATACTCTTTGGTCAATGGTCTCATATGAAGTTTTTAGTAGAGCATTTGCAATTATAATTTATAAAATTAAGAAAAATATATAATTAATTTATTTATTGTATTTAAAAATATAATTAATTTATTTTATATCCAGAAAATAAAAAAATTATTTTTAAAATAAATTAAAAATAAAAATATTTTTTTTTAAAATAGTATTTCACATTTAAAATATAATTTGAAATGTAATTTTTTTTAAATATAATTTGAAATATATATATTTTTTAAATATAGTTTTTAATTGTAAAATAACATTTTTATATAAACATAATTTTTGATATTATTAAATAACATAAATTAATTATATATCTTTCTTAATTTTATGTATTAATATATATATTAGAAATATATTCAATAGAAATAAATATATTATATACTAATTTTATAATAATTTTAAATAGCATGTTCATATTGCTCTACCAATCATTATATTGAATAGTTTAATAAGATCATACATGTTCTGCAGCATATGATACACTAAAATTGAACATTTCCTACTGTCAAGTTAACAGTGGTAATTGTAGTATTTAAGATTCAATACAGAGGACCAGTCTACACTTTATTCTTATGAGTTTTCAACTTAGCTAAAACTAATAGTGGAGTTTTGATTTAAGGAGTGACGTGCAAGTAAAGTAAATGATTGTAAAAAGTAAATTCAAATTAAAGAGAAGCTAAACCAAACATTTATTCAAGCGCAATGCAGCACAATCTAGAACACGGATCACTCAAATAAAGCAGCACAATCTAGAACACATATCACTCAAATAGAGCAGTCTACTGTCGTGTTGCTGCTCCCTTTGCGGATCGATCTTGACGCCTAAACTCTCGTTTGGGTCTGGGAACAACTGCAAGCAATAGAGATCAAGTCCGATAAGTTCACTGAGCACCCTAATATTTACTTTCGCTGATTAGGGATGCTCGGCTCATTCATCCGATATCAAGTTATCTACTGTGTTGCATGGAATCGCCACTCAGGCTCTGATTCCCGACTCCGAACCGGAAGTGGATACGGAAGCGGTGGGAAGCGCAAGGGAAACGCGGTTCCCTAAAAACGATGATTGGAAACGTGGAGGAAACATACGTTTCTGATTTGGAAGCGGCAACATGTTAATCGGAAACGTGATCTGTATTTTCAATGGCCGATGGTTTATAAAACAACAACATCCACAATGAAGAAGCTTACGTGTCCACGTATTTGTTCTTTTGGTTTTAATTTTTGAGGCTTAACCAATTTCTTTTAGTCATCTAGGTTCAATTTGGTTTTATTTCTCACACAGTATTAGAACTAGAACTAATATTGTAAAATTATATCAACAAAACATTAGATAAAATATATTTAATGTTCTGCACAATATTATTTATTAAATAACTCTGAGTCACTAATAGTCTATTTTTAATTTGGAAGATCTTTTTTTTTTTATAAAAAAGGCTTTAATTTGGAAGATCTTAATAATAAAGAATTATGCTTGCAAATAGAGTTTCTTAGAAAGCTTGCAAATATAGTTTAAAGAACATAAGAGGTGACACATTTAAATTTTTAGAATATTAGGTACTGAAAACTTAGTTTAATAAAAACATAGTTAATTAATTATGAATATCATTGATGGAGTTTGTGAATATAAACATGAAGATAAAATTCTATATATTTGCTCTTGAACATAATAAATTCATCTTTTTATTAAGTTATTCAATATTAATATTTTACATGATTTTAAAAACTATACATAAATTATATATATATATATATATATATAAACGCTTCCAAAACGTATCCGCTTCATAAATATTTTTAAAAATTCGCTTCTACATTTCCAAACGCTTCCGCTTCCACGTATCCGCTTCTGATTCTATGCAACGTAACGGTTAATGAGCAGATTAAACCTAAGATCTACCAGTAAATGATCAAGTTAAAACTAGCATTAAGAGCATAGATGAACAAAGACACAATATGTTTGCTTATTTATGTTTAGCTTTCATGACCAACACCCTAGAACCCTAGACAAGCTAGCCGACTACTCAGCCATTAAACAAGATGAACAATACATAATAACTGAATGATACTGCATATAATTCCAAAGAGAAATCAATAGGGTTCAGGATGATCTTCTTGGTGAGAAGAGGAGCCGTCTTCCTTACAATAGAAAAATCCAATAATGAGTCTTAGTCTTCTTGCAAAACTAGTGTAAAAAAATAAAATAAAGATAGTGATGGCTTTTTATATGGAGGTGCCATCGATTTCAGAGGAGGAAGTAAGTGGTTAGGGAAAATCTCTGAAAGATATGGAAACTTCCATTAATGTCGGAAACAATCGTCTGGCTGCTCCTAATGGGATCAACAGTCAGACTGCTCCGCATGATTGTTCCGCGGGGAAAGGCTCCAATTCTTGCTCCTTTCTTCGACTCTTTAACCTACTCCAGATCTAAAATGACTCGAAAAGAACTGGACTAACTCGATAAAACATTGAAAACAGTACATAAAACATATGTACAATGGTGCCAAAAACACTATATATCAGCATACTACTTCTATAGTATACTACTGCTTTATCTTCCGCTCTGCCTATCAAGGCCTTAGACCCAGAGAAAAATAGGTGTATAGTTGTAATTTTTATGTTATCATCTTCCCTAACCTATTTTTTCGTCTAAACGACCACTTTTTATTTGAATATCAGCCGATTTCATCACAAATTCAATGGGGTTTAACATTAAAATGGTAAAAAAATATGTTAAATACATGTTTTCGAGCAAAAATCATCAAAGCTCGAACTTTTCCTTGCTTCATGCTTTTCGATTTAAACAAAAATCTTTTGTACAAGTGTCTTTAGTAAAGTTGTTAGATGTTCATTCATCTCTGTCGTCGTGTTCCCCTACGTTGTAAAGTTGCTATGGACTAGCCTTGTCGATCCAACTGATGATAAAAAAAAATCTCTTCTTCTCAAATCACTCTTATCAAATTGTGGTTTCTCCTTCTCTATACATTTCCAAGGTATTGGGAGGAGATTTCGTGATCAAGTTGGTCTGAGCAACAAAAAAACAACAGAGAGAGTGTTGAATGATGCCTCATTGTTTTCAACCCAATAATCATCAAAGCAATGTGGCAATTAAGTAGAGAAACAAAGTCAAAGGAGTGGTGGGAACTTACTGTTGATGTTAGTGCAATGAATATTGAGTTTTAAAAACTTAAGGAAAACAACTCTTTAAGATATTTACTAGATAGTAACCCGTCCTTTCAAGGGCAAAAATTATTTAAACAAATCTTTCTAATTGTTACCGAGATTAGAATATATAAATTATTTATAAAAAATCCATAGTTTTTTATATATATAGTTTTGTTTATAACATTGTTTGTGGATATAATATATACTGTTTTTTTTTAAAAAAATTCCAACATCCATATATATAAATGTTAATATGTTTGAGATCCAAAATTTATAAGCAAATTATTTAAACAAACCATTTTAACTGTTACTGAGATTACAATATTACATTTTAAAAAAAAATATTTCCACAATAGAGTTTTTATATATTTTTTAATTATAATATTGTTTGTGGATATATTATATACTATTTTTTATTATTTAAATTTCAACTTCCATAATATTAGTTTTAGTTGGTTAAGACCTATAATCGTATGGCCCATTTATTTGTAAAGCGACACAATAACGTGTCCTGCAAAAATATTTTCTGTTTTCAAAAATAAATGAATAAGGAAAATATGTTCTCAACATAATTAAGTTGTTAGATCTTTTTTTACTTGGACGAAAAGCTAGTTTAGATTTGATCAAATCTATTATGATGTGGTGGCAAGATATTATAACTGATGGTTCGAAAATAAGAATATTTAGTTTGCAGAACACATTATTGTATACTTGATCAGAAAGTTGAGAACATAAATCTATTGTAACAAATTAGATATACTTTGAGGATAAGTTATATTTTCAAAACAATTTTAAAATATATATAAATATATGAATATAGTAATCTACTATATATTATACATTAGTTCTTCTATGCGGTGCCGTATTAAAAAATTTAAAAGCCTTAGGCAAAATATTAAATATAGGCCTTTTCATAACATTTTTTTTGTTGTAGTTCCTTAATTTAAACCAACAAATTTTTTTTATTGGAAAAATTATATAATAGTGAAACACACAGAATTTTTTGGGCCTTTTTGTTATATACAATTTTTTGTAGTTAATTATGGACTCTTTATTATAATTTTATTAAATATTTAATCATTTAACAATTTGAAATGGACCCTTAAAATTAATAAAATAGCACTAAAAATTTCTCTGGACCCAGGGCAACCGCCCCTGTCACCATGGTCAAGAGCCGGGCCTGCTTCTATGGTAAGTGTAGATTAACATAAGAAAAAATTTAATAAATATAATGGAAAAACAGATATAATCTATAAGCGCGGATCAAAATTTAGTGGTATATTAAAAAGCAAATTGAGAATATGGGACTTGGTGATGTCACCATCATGTACATACACACAAACTTCCTTACACTGTGCCAAGGAAAACCAAAACATAATTCCTTCACTCGCAAGAAACGGAAAAAAAAAACAAATTCAGAGAACGAAGATTACTATTTTTCGTATCTTGATTGACACCGATCCGCACGGATCCGTGTTGACTAAGATTCATACGGATTTCAACATAAAACCTTGAATCTAAACGAAATGGCTTAAATTCAAATTCAAAAATAGGATGTTCTCTAGCGAACCGGAGAAGGTATGAAAGCAAACCTGGAGGAATGGATTTGACCGGTATGTTCATTAACGTTGCAAGACAGCTTTGATGTAAGCCGCGTAAAGATCCCTGCGTTTACATTAAAACATTACATTGTTTGTCGTGACTAAGATAACAGAGTAAACGTGTAAAATACTTTGGTGTTTTGGAGAAAAAAAAACTTACATGGAGTCCTTAATTGCGTCTATGGCAGTTTGTGCTGGGGGGAAATCTTCAACGTCCACTTTTCCTTGTAGCTTACTAAAATATGCATATTTTAATTAAAGCAACCCAATCATATGGTAAGAAACTTTATATGTAGGATGTACTATACATATAAACGCCTATGATTATAATTTACGAAGGTGAAATCTGCCTTGTCATTGAAAACAGTCCTGCTTCTCTTTCTAAAATCTATTGAATCAGCATGCCTTACAGTAGTCAATCCTGATTTACAACTCTGGTTTGCTAGAAAATATAGAATCAATGTGTCAGTCATTGAAAAATAGTATGAATCAAAGAAATTGAGATAATTAACAAATCACTTGGTTTAACGAATAAATGTAATGTATTCTCAACGCACTTGAAATTGGTTGTGAATATGTATGTCTCTTTGCCGTTTCAGATGATTGACAATTTTCCTTTCCCATGTCACCTATAGATAAAATAGATTATGAGCAGAAAAATATCATGAAGTATCAATTAGTAGTAACTGAATTTCATATTTAAAAAAACTGACCAACTGAAAGGTTTAGGCTAGTGACTGGTGTGAATGGGATCCTAGGGCCGTTCAATACATCATTGAAAACTATATCAAAGATAGATATAACCGGTATAGAAGGCGCACTTGTGGGAGAGCAGACATCAGTATCATGACTTGTATCTCTTCGCTGATGTTTGTCCATTTGATTTGCTAGTATATGAAGTTAATTTAAAATTCTCACACAATGGTAAACATATAATTTATTAGTATACAAATTATACTCGAATTTCAATGTCATCTTACATGAGTTTGGATGTGAATACCGAGTTCTCTTTGCCAATTGTGATGATTGACCATTTTCCTTTCCCATATCTTGAACAAAAAAGAAGAAGTATGTTCTTCACTGTAAAGTATAGTTCATATATTATAGGGATCTTGTACATGTTACAAAGGACTTACCAATGGATCTTTTAAGATTATTGACTGGTGTTGTAGTCCTGTTTGTGACATCATTGAAAACTCTGTTGGAAACAGATCTAACCGGTAAACTACGGTGGCTGCGAACTGACAATTCATGAGTTGCAGGATTTTCTTTTTTTCTTCTCTTCATTAGGTCAGGCTATGAGGATGAAAAGAAATATCTATTAGAAAGAGTAATAAGGCTGTTTCTACTTTGAAATGAGGCTTAGTACACGAAAACTAACAACTATGAACCTTTTCAATCTGCTGCTTGAATAGTATGTATGAATTGTCTGTGAATACTTATGCTTTGGTTAAGATAGCGGCTCACGATTCAAGATTTTAGTTTTAGGTTACGTTCATTGGTGAGGAATTAATGATGATTATGCAATCGCTGAAAAATGTTATTTGTTTTTAGTATCTAAATATTTGGTATATTTTCTTGTTTCTTTATTTGTTTCAGTTTGATTGAATATGAAGACACTTAACGGAGAAACTTACAACCGTGCGGGGAATATTGAGTCAACTATAGAAGAAAAAATATCAGGTATGTTCCGAAAATCTCACGGCTACGAATTTACAATAGGTTACGGATTTGATAAAGGTTTGATACTATTTCTTTTCTTATATAGGTTAATTGCTAGGTTGTATGGTTAGATATTTAGTATGTTTGATAATTAGGATAAGTTTTTCTTATGCCGATGGTAAGCCGCAGTTGTAGTGATTACTGAAGCACATTGTGGTGTAGAATAATATATAAAAAACAATTTTATTTTTAAAATTTAGGAAAAAAACCATCCAAACCCCATGAAATGAAAATCACGCATGCAACACTAAAATAGATAAAAATACAAGCTCCCAAATTTCAAAAGACGACATAAATCATCTAGGTCATCAACTACTCATCAGTCTTTGTATTCTCCATCTTGATCTTCTGAGTGCAAGGTTTCTTAGACGTAGATGTCATGTCCAATAGATCAGCATCTTCTTCTTTGCGCTTTGAGAATGGGGTTGAAAAACCTTCATATGAACTTTCTTTGTTTGGATCAACCAGGGAAACCTAAGCATCAACGCATGTGTTAGAGTTTGACTGCGGATAAACAAATTATTGATGTACCATGGGAATAAAGTAATTAAGTAACAAAATAAAATAAATTACCTCACCACCAGAAAGAGTTGACGAATAAGTGTCCAGCAAGGAACATGGCTCTGTCTGAGATTTAATTTTCTGAATTTTATCTCCAGACCAGACCTCAAACACTTTAAAAGTGGTGTTTCCATTGTTTACATTGTCAGTGCTTAGCGAAATACCAAAACAAAAGGATTTTCCAACTAAACTTTCAATAGGCTGAGGTAGAATAGTTGGATCTTCAATCTAAAAGGCAAATGTCAAAAACATTAGATTTTAGGATAGACATACATCATTCAAAAATTAAGTAATAACAGAAGAAAAAAGAACCTCATCATAGGAACCATCCCAAAGTTCAGTTGCAGCATTACGAATAATAGATTGAGCAACAGAGTCAAGCATCATTATTGTGCATGAATCGCTATCATATTTAACAAACAAATGAAGTTTGTACCTGAAAGTCCAAAATACATTTTTAGTATTCAAAATACTTACTGCTGTAAATAATCTAAAGACAAACAACACAAAATGCTCGGTCACTTACTTTGGAGAGACATCAGGTGTATTCCCACGACATATGTCACAATAGAAAAGTGGTTTCTGGCTGGGATTTGTCATTACAGAACCAGTTTTGCTTAGTAACACGTCGGTTGTGTCGGTTTCGGTTACAACCAAAGTAGAACCAACCCCAATCTGTGTCTATTGGCTCAATAGAATAAATGATTTTGCAACTCTCAACCTGACAAATTATACACACATATAATAATATTAGAGATATAATATATTTAAAACAATCCAAGACTCGGAATTATTTGCAATTTACCTCAGTAGCATCCAATATCTCAGAAATTGCTCGAACAGGAATCTCATCCCAATCTTGTTTTTGTTTCTTGGTAATTTGCTTTTCTTCTGTTTTCTCAATAAGAGCCAGAGGAAGATCATTCGCCAAAATCCTAACATGGATGAAAAACATATATGATTACACTTATATAAGTACAAATATAATAGAGGCTTTAGCATTATAAAATAATAGTATGAACTTACTTTTCTTTTCTTTCAATTCAATTGCTTCCTCCAATTTTGGGTTTATATCCATGATTGAAGCATCAAAAGCATTGCTGACTTGTACTTCACCTAAAGATGAATGCAATTGTGTAATTAAGTAAAACAACTCAAGGATTTCCATATAGTTGATTAATTCGATATCATACAATGTATACCTCTTAAAAAGGTGATCTTAGCAAACCTTATCAAGCAAATAACAATTTCATTGTTTATATCTTGAAACACTTGTTCGAGTTGTTCCGCAAACCTCCCCCACAAGCAACACGCAACTTCATCACCACTTGATGTTTACAGATTGAAACACAAACAATGTCAAAGTCAAATTAAAATTGCTGTAGTTAATATGAAACTACAGCAAAGAATATAACATTAACAACTATATATGATGATTCTAATTTACCTGGCATCGCGTAAACGAAACTGAACTCTCTTCTCGTCTTTCCCCCTAGCTTGAACAGTTTGAATTGCAGCTAGATCTACAACTTGTCCAATAACATCTGTGTGGAAATAATCATAAGGAATCTTTGATTTAAAAGTAATCAACAAAGTATTCGACATTCATAAAAAATATATTGTATTAAGGGTTTGTGTTTAAAATATGTAAATCATACAGCATCCGTACCTTTAAGGAAAAAATTCTTCTTCTCCTCGATTTTCCTTAGATCATCGTAACTTGCAAGAGAAAGATACTGATCATCAGATAGAACTTGACATTTTGTTATCATGGTTTCGCCTGAAAAAGACAACTTGTATCGATGGGTTGTTGGGCAATTCTGTCCAGAAATACCCAAAACTGCAAACGTGTCAATAGTTTTCCACTCTCCAACTGGTAATTTGCGTTGAAGACGAGAAATCTGATTCCTTTTGCACGATGCTGCAATCTTCACACCCTAGAAAGCAGGAAAAAATACACGTTAGAGCACGAATAGAAAAAGAGTTATAAAAACAAACTATAAACAATACGTACAGTTTCATCAGCAAGGATGAACTCTAATGTGTCGCCTGCAAAAGGTGTGGTTTGTTTCCAAGAATGAAGCACTTTAACTCAAATTTGTCAATTGTGCCTGACAGGTTTCACACCATCGATTAGAACTAAAGTGCTTGGTTTAGACATTGTGTTTTTTGGGAGCTTTTGTGTATGTTGAATGATGAATACGAAGAGAAGTATTTATGGAGACATTTTAGTAGGAGGTAATGAATATTCCCTAACCTATTAAGTTAGGTATAATAAATACAAAATCTCTAGATTTTATTGAAACCGAGATTTTAGGTATAGTAGAATAAACTTGGAGAAAGGGGTTTTCCATATTAATGATTTTCAAATCTGGCAAATCGATTTTGACAGAGAATTTTAAAACTCCATATTTGATTGTATCCGAGATTTTAGGCATATAATGCACAACTTTGGGAAGGAGTTTTGTTATAAACGTTTTTTTTAAGTATAAACTGATGTTTCTGTTATTGAAATAAGAATATACGGTTAAAATCAAATCTGGATATTTAAATTGATGTTTCTGTTATTGAAAATAAGAATTATACCATGGACAAATCTAGGTGAAACTACTGGCAACTTTCTTGTTTCTTGTTTCCGGAGATTTAAATTTCTTGTTTCTTTAAATTATACCATGGACAAATGATTTGGATATATGACCATATCATTTAAGTAACAAAAATAAACTATGTTGTTATAGTTTTTAAAATATATTGACATGCTCTTGCTTTAGATATACGACCATATGAGTATTGTAACTTATGAAGTTTTCTAAAATATAATGACTACTCAATGTTGCTAATCCTGCAATCTGATATGGACCAGTGTAAAGAGTGCATGTTTTATATATTGTAACTATGATATAATATAAGTATGACAATGTGAGTATATGTATGTTAACGTTTCACATTAAAGCGAGGGTTTTTTAATAGATGTTTTTTTAATATATGTACAATAATATATATGTATAATAATAGATGCATAATGTGACGAAATAATAGATGTAAAATAATAGTTGTATAATGTATAATAAGATAGATCTTACGGTGTATTTAAATAGAGTTATATGATGAAGTTAAATGGACTTTATTGAACCGATGGTTGATATTGAACCGATTAAGGAAATATTTAAATGTAAGGTTAGGCTATGAATAATAATGTGATGTCCAACTTAAAAATCCACCTAGAAGAAGCTGTAATGTTTCTGTTTTAATAAGATAGATGTACCAATCCCCAAGTACTATATGAAGTAGTATAATAAGTGTTACATGAACTGAAGCTATGTAGCTGACTTGAAAATTAGAATTTGAGTTGGCCGAAAGTTAAACTAGAGGTTACTTTGAAGCCAAACAACCAAAGATTTACATTGATGAAAAAAATTCATTAAGGGATGACTTCCAAAAAGGTTTGAACAAGATTTGAAAATATTCTACAAGAAAAACTTGGGAATATTTTTTCGTTGGAAATATGGCTAGGGTAAACCACGAAATCTACTGAATATAAATAGAGAGAGGCATGCATTTTGTTAGGTACCACCTCAAAAGAAAGATCAAAGCATAAGGTTTTGGGGTTCAATGTATGTGAACACAAAATATAAGGGCTATGGGTCATGAGAGATTCTTGGATTGTGGATAGATCTTTGAATTTGTCAGGCTAGATTCTTTCTTTGAGTGTGACATGTTAGTTAACTTGAAAGGGAGTTAGTAATACCCTTTTTCTTTGTTAAGAAAAACCTTCTGTTAGGTTTTAAACCTTACTTTGTGCTTAAAACTTGAGATTAAATCAATACCCAAAACTTGTATTCCCTTTATTCACTCTCAATGAATATCCTTACAAGAACTAATTAGAAATCACAGCTTGGTTAAAACTAAAACACAAGACTCGAACTTATGAATTAGTAACTTTCTTGATCTCTCTTACTTTCTAGCTCTAGGTCTCTATGCTTTTCTTTCGGATGATTTCATAAAGCTGTGACGTCTCTTCTTTATATATATTCCACTATCTTCCTTTTACTATATGGACTTGGTCAATCTTTCCTTTTCATATTATGTAAATTTAATAGCCGACATATGCAGGATCAAGAGATGCAAACAATGGACTTCAATACGGACTGGGCTGTAGAGAGACAATTGGATTAGAGTTAGTTGGGCCCATCTTCAACAATCTCCACCTTGTGGCCCAACTGACTTCATCTCCTCCCGTATCTTCTTCTTTCTCGTTGGAGACATTGGAGATCACGAACCTTTGTCTTCCTTCTTGACTCTTGATGATAATTAATCAACGTTGCCGTGATATCTTTCGTGAGCTATAGCGTCTCAACACCAGATCTCTCTATCTCCATAGTTTTAGTTTCTCTTCCGGCAAACTTCCGGCGACGCTTCCGTTCAAGTAGATCCGCATGGTACCAACGGACTGAGCTCCGAAACCTCCACCAGCTTCTCACCGTCTCCGGCGAGCCTAGGTCTTTATGATTTTAATCCAACTTTCTGCTCCAACTTCCTGATGTCCTCTGTTCCAGTTCAACCATCAACTCTGACCGCTCCTCCATAGACTCCAGTGAGTTTCGTTCGTCCATCAGACCAGATGATTTACTTTAGATTACCTAAACAATCAACCCTTGTTTTGACAACCACCGCCTGTGACTTTAGAAGCTCCGGCAAGATTCTCCATGAAAGCCGACCAATGGCGCTCCTCCTTCTTGGAACTAGACGTTGACTTCAAGAGCAACTGATGATATACTGATAAGTTAGCTGTGCCGTTAGCGTTCGTTCAGAAAGGTCTAAGGTCGAAGCTGGCTAAGAGAAGTGGCTGAGAAGTAAAGAGACGTTGGAGGTGAAGACTCCTTTTCAGAAGGAGAGTTTAATTATGAAGTTGAATAAAGTGTTGTCGTTTTATCCTTAGTAGTACTATGTCGTTTTAAAGAGTTGTAAGCTACTTAAGGGCATCGCATACCCTAGTTTTAAGGATCAAACAATTAATCAACAAAACCTTATCCCCTATCCCCTTTCTTCTCTCTTCTCTCCCCCTTTTCTAACAAACCCGATAAACCCTAATCAGGGCTTATCATTGGTATCAGAGCCGACCATGCCGCCGAAGCAAGATTCAAAATCCGATAGGATCTCTGCGCTAGAAGGAAGCGTGGCTAGTATCCTGAAAGAGCTGCGAGAAGCGTCGAAGGCATCGGACAAGAAGTTCATGGAAATGGAGAAACGCGCTGAAGAGCGTCACCTCCAAACCATGGCGTCGAAGGAGAAGCCAACGGTCGAACCATCGATGGTGACGGTGAACCCGAGAAACCCTAGTCCTAAGACTAGTGTGACCGAAGAAGCTCAACGAGTCTCAGCTGAAGGATCTCATATCCTGACTGTTGTTCCTCAGAAACGAGCTGGCACGGGCCTTCTCGTGCTACCGGAGACCGCGATTCCTCTCAGATCTGCGGATGTTAACACAACGAGCTACAGAGGAGGATCTATGGGTTATTCTTCCCAGCAAAAGAACGGATCTTCACCAAAGAAACTCGATCTTCCAGAGTTTGAGGGCAAAAACCCGGAGGACTGGATTGTCTGGTGGGTTGTTAAGGATGATACAGGACCGCGATGAGCTGTTGGATTGGAGGGATTTTAAAATGAAACTGAAACGGAGATTCAAACCAACGAAGGGAGGGACTATACTCAGCCAGATGCTGAGGTTGAGGCAGTCTGGTTCGATCTCGGAGTATCGAGAGCAGTTTGAGGAGTTGTCGGCTGAAGTACCACACGTTCCTAATGATGTGCTTGAGGAGATTTTTCTGCACTGGATGAAGAGAAGCGTGCGAGAGCAGGTGGTGAGGTTGAGACCCGTGGGAATGGACGAGATAGTAGACATGGCGACGATCATTGAGGAGCAGGAAAATGAGAGACACTCTTATAACTCGAGACCCTTCCAGAGGACAAACTCCGCACCAGTGCTTAACTCCAATCAGAGAAACAACAACTTCAGCCCGGTTAAGCAAGGAGATCACACTCCGGCGAGGAAGTCAGTTGATTCTCCTAGAGAAAACAAGGGGTCTGACCAACGAAGGACAATACAAAACCCTTGTCGATATTGCGGGGAGCGTTACTTCACTGGTCATCGCTGCAAGGCATTTCAAAGGTATAAATGCTTGGAGGTGGAAGAAGAGTTAGAAGAGGCAGAAGAGTCTGAGGAGGACAGGGAAGAGAACCCTGAAGCTCAAGCAAAGCAAGAACTCCAAGTGATGTCGCTACAGTCGATGGCGGGGCTCACTACTAAACGAACGATGAGAATCAAAGGGCACATTAGTGGAGAAGAGGTGGTGGTCCTTATTGATTCCGGAGCATCTTGCAGTTTTATTGCGACGCGGGTTGTGGAGAAATTAGGATTACCGGTAGTTCCTACTCAGGAGTTCGGAGTGGCTATTGGAGATGGCAGAATTATGACAAGCAGTGGGAAGTGTGAAGGTCTCAAACTAATCATTCAAGGTATTGAGATTCAAGGAGATTTCAGGCTGTTTGACTTGGGAGCCACATATATGGTGTTAGGATACACATGGCTAACTTCTCTAGGAGAAACGATAATCAATTGGGGGCTGCACATCATGCATTTTCAGATAGATCAGGAATGGGTCACTATTACGGGAGATCCAGCCTTGTTGCGTGACCAAGTGTCACTGAATTCAATGGAGAAGCTCTGTGATAATGAAGAGGTGGTGTATCTGTTGGAGTTGAGTGCACTGTTTGAGAGTTCCCTAGAGCAGCAGAAAGTAGAGAGACCTAGCGTGGAGATACAGAGGTTGTTAAGAAGGTTCAAAGGAGTGTTCAACATTGCCTACTGGTCTCCCTCCCAAGCGGTCCAGAGAGCATGCGATCACTCTACAAGAAGGAACTTCTCCCATCAACATACGACCTTACCGTTACTCCCACTTGCAGAAGAATGAAATCGAGAAGTTAGTGCGAGAAATGCTACACGCGGGGATCATCAAGCCAAGCATTAGCCCATTTTCCAGCCCGGTCCTGTTAGTTAAGAAGAAGGATGGAGGATTTCATTTCTGCGTGGACTACCGGGCCGTGAATAAGAGCACTATACCTGACCGTTATCCTATCCCGATCATTGAGGAGCTTCTTGATGAGCTTGCAGGAGCTGATGTGTTCTCGAAATTAGACCTGAAGTCGGGGTATCATCAAATAAGGGTACGAGAGGGTGATGTAGGGAAGAAAACGTTAAAGACGCATGAAGGGCATTACGAGTTCCTAGTGATGCCTTTCGGGCTTACTAACGCCCCCGCGACGTTCCAGTCGGTGATGAACGACATCTTCAAGCCGTACCTGCGTAAATTTGTGTTAGTATTTTTTGACGACATACTAGTTTACAGCAGGAGTGAGAAGGAACATGAGGAGCACCTTCGAATCGTGTTGCAAGTCTTGGAGAAGCACCAGTTCTATATATGCCAATGAGAAGAAATGTGCTTTTGCTCAAAAGAAGACTGCGTATCTCGGACATGTAATCACCAAAGAGGGAGTCTCAGCAGATCTAGAAAAGGTGGAAGCAATGCATAAGTGGCCTCAGCCTAAGAACGTGACATCATTGCGAGGGTTTCTGGGTCTCAAGGGGTATTATAGGAGATTCGTGGTAAGTTATGGAAGAGTAGCGAGGACTTTGACAGAGTTACTTAAGAAGGAGGGGTTTCTTTGGTCAGTAGAGGCTTCGCGGGTGTTTGAGAAGTTGAAGGGAGCTATGTGTAAGTTGCCTGTGTTGAGGTTACCTGACTTCACAAAACCATTTGTTGTCGAGACAGATGCGTCTGGAACGGGTATTGGTGCTGTCTTATCTCAAGATGATCGCCCCATTGCATATATTAGCAAGGGATTTTCGGGCAAAGGGAGAGTTAAGTCGGTATATGAAAGAGAGCTACTTGCTATAGTCTTTGCGGTAACCAAATGGAGACACTACCTCACTGGGCATAAATTCACAATCAGGACGGATCATAAGATCTTGCGTCACTTGTTAGAGCAGAGAGCTGTGTCGGTTGAGCAACAGAAATGGGCTTCTAAGCCGCTTGGGTTGAACTATACAATTGAGTATCGCCCCGGGAAGGAGAACAGATTCGCAGATGCTCTATCTAGAAGGGTAGGTATAGCTTCTGAGGCAGCGGAGTATATGGAGTTCCAGCTAACAGCGCCTTTATCCATTGATATGGATGAGTTGGCGTTACAGGTGGAGAAGGATAAGGCGCTGCAGAGGATCATTACGGGGGTTCTGAATAATGAGAGGGAATATGAAGGGTATACAGTAGAGAAGGGAGTGTTGTATAAGGAGAGGAGGCTAGTGATACCGGCGAAATCACCGTTCATTCAGGCCTTGTTGACGCAGTTCCACGCTAGCAACATAGGAGGACACGAGGGGGTGCTTAAAACGTTCAAAAGGATGTCTAGAGAAGTGTATTGGCCAGGAATGAGGAGTGACATTAACGAGTTTATTAAGGCGTGTGAGATTTGCCAGAGGAACAAGTACTCAACTCTGTCTCCAGTAGGGTTACTATCTCCATTGCCAATTCCCTTGCAGGTTTGGTCTGATATAAGCTTAGATTTTGTGGAAGGGCTGCCAATATCAAAAGGGTATGATGTGATCTTGGTGGTAGTAGACAGATTAACAAAATATGCACATTTCGTTCCTCTCAAGCACCCTTTTACAGCTAAGACAGTGGCGGATGTGTTCGTTAAAGAGATCATCAAGGTTCACGGGTTCCCTGAGACTATGGTATCTGACCATGACAAGGTCTTTCTGAGTCATTTCTGGGGGTCTCTGTTCGCAAGCCAGGGCACAGTTCTGCACAAGAGCACCGCGTACCACCCGCAAACAGATGGCCAGACTGAGGTAGTTAACCGTTGTCTTGAGGCTTATCTCAGGTGTTTCGCGGGGCACAAACCGACTGCTTGGAGCCAGTGGCTACCGTGGGCGGAGTACTGGTACAATACCACTCATCACTCCTCTGCCGATACCACACCCTTCAAGGCATTGTATGGAAGAGACCCACCCAAGTTACTACGATTCGGAAACGTTCCCACTGCAAACGCCGAGGTAGAAGAGTTGATTCAGAGCAGAGATAGGTTGTTGTAGGAATTGAGAGACAACTTAGCAGTAGCTCAAGCTCGTATGCAAGTAGCTGCGAACAAGAAACGCAGAGATGTGGAGTTCAGTGTGGGAGAATGGGTTTATTTAAAGTTAAGACCATACAGACAAACTTCAGTAGCCATGAGAAGAGCGGAGAAGCTAGCCCCAAGGTTCTTTGGGCCATATCTGATTGAGAAGCGAGTGGGGAAGGTGGCTTACAAGCTTGCGCTACCTGCTCATAGCCTGATCCACCCGGTCTTCCACGTCTCTCAGTTAAAGAAGGCAGTGGAGCCTCAAACTAAGGTACAGGAGCTTCCTCTTATTCTTTCATCGTCTTTGGAGTGGAATGCAGAACCAGAAGAAGTGTTAGAAGTTCGAAGGTCTAATGTTGACAAGCGCGCGGAAGTGTTAATCAAATGGAAAGGCCTTCCTGATTTTGAGAGTTCGTGGGAGTCAGTTCAGAGGTTGATGGAGCAGTTTCCAGATTTTCAGCTTGAGGACAAGCTGGGTCTTCTTCGGGGGGTATTGATAAGTTAGCTGTGCCGTTAGTGTTCGTTCAGAAAGGTCTAAGGTCGAAGCTGGCTAAGAGAAGTGGCTGAGAAGTAAAGAGACGTTGGAGGTGAAGACTCCTTTTCAGAAGGAGAGTTTAATTATGAAGTTGAATAAAGTGTTGTCGTTTTATCCTTAGTAGTACTATGTCGTTTTAAAGAGTTGTAAGCTACTTAAGGGCATCGCATACCCTAGTTTTAAGGATCAAACAATTAATCAACAAAACCTTATCCCCTATCCCCTTTCTTCTCTCTTCTCTCCCCCTTTTCTAACAAACCCGATAAACCCTAATCAGGGCTTATCATATACCAACTGTTCTTATCTTTCATCTTTGCTCATGACTAGCAATGGATCTTTGATCTTCAACATCTTGGTCTCTAGGATGCCTAAACACAAATCAGATACGACCACACACTTCATGTCCACGGCCGAAGATTGCGACTCCTCGGTGTATATATGCTTTCGTGTTGGTCAATTAAAAAGTTTCCTCCAATTACCTTACCAAAGTTACTGCAGTTTCCCTGGTAAGTTTCTATTTTGCTTTCTTATTTTCTGATGTTGAGCTTTCTCACGGTTTATTACTTTAGACAATTCTGACCCTTCAACCTTTCCAATTTATTTGATAGTGACTTCTTTAGACAGACCAGCTTCTTTGGTGTACCGATGCACCTCCTCAAATGCTTAGAATATACTGGTCTCCCTTCAGCTTCTTGGACAGGAACCATTCACTTCCTCAGCTGTTTAAGACGATCCCTCCTTTTAAGCTATTCCTTTTGCTACTTCACACCACAAATACTCGTCTCCCTTCAGCTACTTGAGCTGTTTAAGACTTTCTCTGCCCGTTGATCTGTTTCTTCTTTTGCCAACCTAGATACTCGTCTCCCTTCAGCATCTCTTGTTGTTTAAGACGTTTTCTCAGGTGACCCTTCAACTTTAAATTTCCTTTCATCCGACTGCATAATACCTTTGAGTGAATTGTTCTTGCGTTTCAACTGCTCCACCTTGAGCTGAAACCCTTTGCCTCGCATCCATACTCACAGGTAACTCTTTAAACTCCACCTTGAGTTTTCCATTATCAATATAAACCCGAAACTGATTTGTTTCTCCTCCTCTGCCTCTGCGAGCTTGAGGCAGCGCTGATAATGGAGTTACCTGGAGCGTCTTTCTTCTTAGGCGATTATGGAACAGCAGAGAACCTGAAACTCGTTTCCAGGTACTGCTTTTCTTTGTAAACCATCTTGATTATTGGTATGGATCTTAGATGGTGTTGCATCTCCTGTAACTCTCTCTCCGAAGATACCATCCTCCAATATTTTTGAAACTTTTCCCTCAGCTTCATTCCCAAGTTCCATATCCACGTTCTCCTCAGCCTCCTTTAAACACTTTTGATCCTTGCTTTTCGATTCTTCTTTCATATTAAGCTTTTCCGGTGCAGCCAAAATGTGTGCTAAGAGATCACCATCCTTATGTCTTACTTCCTTTTTAAACAAAGAATCATCCCTTGAAGATTCTGTCCGAGACTCTTCATTTCTCGCCTTAGACTCAATTTCTTTTGTTTTTTTTTACAAGAAAGAGTCTCCACCTTGAGCTGATGAGTCTTTTGTTTCAAAACCGAATGGAGTAGGTCCCTGAATCAGACTTGTAGAAAACGTCAACTTCTTTGAATTCTTCTTTCTGATTTCTTTCTCCACTTTAGGCATGTTCTTCTTACTCTTAGCAATTGTACCCTGTAGATAATAAACTCCATCGTGATATTTTCCTGATATCACCTTCTTATTATTTTTGTAGAAGTGCACCATGAAGTTGCTTTCTTTATACCTGCAACCTGATTTTTCTAACATCCCATAGGAAATTAAATTTCTACTCACCTCCGGTATGTATCTAACACCCGTTAGTATCACTTCAGAGCCATCTGAATTCTGAATCTTTATTTTCCCAATTTCCTTGATGTCACATTGAGTGTTATTAGCCATTAACACTGAACCACCATTGAACTCCTTGAGATCAAACATAACCTCCTTGTTTGATGTACTATGATAAGAACATCTAGAATCCATGATCCATTTTTGCTTAGTGTCTTGCACACTAGCTGTTAACACTAACGGTTGCTTCGGCTCCGTCGCAATGTTTGCAGATTCTCTATGTCTCCTCTCAGAACATTCTCTTTTCCAGTGTTCTTCTTCTCCACAGATAAAACAACTTGTTTTGCTTTTATCGAACTTTTGCCTTGACTTAGATCTGCCTCTGCCGTTAGATTTTCCTCTATAACCCTTTTTCTCTGATATGCCCCTTGATTCCTCCACGTACAAACCCTCTGCATCAGACCTGGATTTATTCAGCAATCCCTTTTCCTTTAACTCCACTTCTTTGGAGTATGCTGAATTAATCACGTCGCTCATGGTAAGAGTTTCTTTAGCAGTCCCGTACTTGAGCGTGTCAACTAGTGAATCAAATTGCTGGGGCAAGCTAGACAGAACTTGAATTGCCTGGTCTTCATCGCTGATGTTGATGTTAAGACTTGCAAGATCTGAAACTAGCTTAAGAAAAATATCTAGGTTTTCCTCGATGCTCTTGTGATCATCCATCTTGAAGCTCGCAAACCTTTGCTTCAAGTAGTAGATCCTATTAGGAAGTGTCTTCGTTTGGTAATCTCTTTCCAAAGCCTTCCAAACTCCTAACGCAGTCGTTTCCTTCATCACCTTACGCAGAACCAAATTTCCTAGACTCATGCATATAATATTCTTTGTCTTTTTGTCCTTCAGCAAATCCACTTTGACTTCTGGAAGTTCTTTGTCTTTCTCTATTTCTATATCAGACGGCGTGACCGTAACTTCCTGAATCGTAGAATCTAACCCTAGAAGCTCCAACTGCATTAGCATCTTGTACTTCCATAACCCGAAATCACCTTTTCCATCAAATATCTCAACCTTGAACTTTCCGGACATTGATTCCATATCTCCTCCTAGCACTTGCAATCAAACCTGGATTGCTCTGATACCACTTGTTAGGTTTTAAACCTTACTTTGTGCTTAAAACTTGAGATTAAATCAATACCCAAAACTTGTATTCCCTTTATTCACTCTCAATGAATATCCTTACAAGAACTAATTAGAAATCACAGCTCGGTTAAAACTAAAACACAAGACTCGAACTTATGAATTAGTAACTTTCTTGATTTCTCTTACTTTCTAGCTCTAGGTCTCTATGCTTTTCTTTCGGATGATTTCATAAAGCTGTGACGTCTCTTCTTTATATATATTCCACTATCTTCCTTTTAGTATATGGATTTGGTCAATTTTCCTTTTTCTATTATGTAAAGTTAATAGCCGAAATATGTAGGAGCATGAGATGCAAACAATGGACTTCAATACGGACTGGGATGTAGAGAGACAATTGGATTAGAGTTAGTTGGGCCCATCTTCAACACCTTCTTTATTATTCTGTTATAATACTTGGTGACATAATAATACAGAGTACCCATCTTGCACTTTCAGTTGCTTCTTGTATTAGTATAAGCGTAGAGTTGATATATGGGTACTTATTTTGTGGCTCAAAAGTACGGTTATGGTACGGAGAAAACAAAG
This sequence comes from Brassica oleracea var. oleracea, assembly GCF_000695525.1. Classification (NCBI taxonomy): domain Eukaryota; kingdom Viridiplantae; phylum Streptophyta; class Magnoliopsida; order Brassicales; family Brassicaceae; genus Brassica; species Brassica oleracea. The sequence goes on from NC_027754.1 coordinate 15,663,942, forward strand.
ATTAGTGTTCTGTTTCTGTATTAATATGTAGTTATGGTATGGAAAGGACAAAGATTAGTGTTCTGTTTTCTGTATTAATATTTACCAATGTTGTAATGTAAGCAAAAAAAATCACTTCTCTACCTACTTCTGTCCCTCTTCTCATAAAATTTATGCACAAATAGTTCCTTTGTTTTTCTCTTTGTTAGCCAAGAACAAAACAGAATATGAAACAAACATGAAGATAATCTCAGATTAATACACAAATCATACACACAACATACTTCCATTAAAAAAAAGTCTTGGTGTCTGTTTTTTCTTTCTTCCATATTCAAGCGTCTTGAGCGGACAAGAAGGCATTAAAGTCATCCCTAGCCTTACGCAATCGTGGGGTGATACAAGACCGCGGCGAAGTAGGGCAAGAAACCGAAGCCGAAGAAGGTGTGGAAAATCTCACACGGCGTTGCGGTGAAGTCTCAGCCGATCTCTGGTAATCTCTTATTGACGACCGTGAAGTCACCAGTTCTTGCACATATCTTCCTCCGTTATCTTGCATCAGGGCTGTCGTCGAGGCCCAGGAACCGCATTCGAATATCTCGACCGAGGAGCGTGTTGAAACAGTAGAGTTAGTGAAAGAAGATGTACAGATCATCTTATTCTCCATCGAATCTTGGCATTTCGACTTTTGTTTCCCGAAGCCAGGTAGAGACAAACAGAAGGCGTTACATTTGAAATCTTCTTCCTTGCAGAAGGTTTTGTCCGAGTAACGAGACTTCCTCGTAAAATGGGATGATTCTTGGGGGCTAAGTTTCTTCCGGATCCTCATCGGCTCAGGGAGCATAGGAAGCGGTACGGCTGAGTCTCTAGGCGGAGGCATGGCTGGAGGTAATACCATTCTGAAGCTGTCTTCTCTTTCCGAAGGACGGGAGAAAATAGGACCCGTTGTTTTCTCACCCTCTAGAATTGCCTTCTTCACCAAGAAGTTAAGATAATAGTTAGGGTTAGGGCAAGGGTTTTCTTCAGGGAAAACTGTGAAACCCTTCCACTCGTTATCTGAGCCATCATCAAACGAAAGCATTGCCGGAGGAGGCATACCTAAATTTTGATTTTTTGAGAGATAGGTTTTGTAATTTGAAGTGAAAATATATGCAGAGGATAGATATTATAAGTAGTAGAATAAAAAAAAATTAAAGAAAGTGGGAAGCACGTCCAGGGCCGCGTGGTGATAGTAGTGACTTGCATGTTTATAGGTCCTGTCTCTGTCTGATGATTTTGACATGTGGTTACTATCATGATTCATGTGTGTGTATAGATGCGAGGATCTTGTAATAGAATGAGGATTTAAGGAAAAAGAAAATATTTGATTTTTCAACTTTACGATGTTTGATGGAGACAGACAAAATGGTTTGCACGTATTTGTGACCTGATCCTTTGAGTTTTAAGTACATTTTGTGTGTGTGTGTGTGTGACAGCTGCTGAAAACTGAAGAGAGTTCATCTACGTCGAACCTACTCATAGAATGCCAAGACTTGGATTAAGCATAAAAGAAAATGAAACTTAAGAGATAAGTTAAAGACCTAATCCTTTTGAAATTAGAAATTAGGATTTATAATATGTTTAGGAGTTATCTAGATATGTTAATTAATAGGATTAGGAGTTATTAGACACTATATAAGAAGATATCGAAATGTGACATAGTTTATAAGAGTTTAGAGAATGAGAACTTAAGTTCTCACTTATTTTCTTATACTAATAATAAGAGAGTTATTCTTATTGATCTTTGAATTCTATATTTGGTATCGGAGTAAATGTAACATCTCTTTGGTCGTGAGTAATACGTACTATGGGAGATCTAACGGTTTCATCGGTGACTAGAGCTAAGGAAGGAGGAAAATCTTCATCGATAAAGTGTCCCATGTTAAACTCAACAAACTACACAGTACTGCAATAATAAAGAAGAAATTATTGAAGATACACAAAGTTTGGGGGCTAACAGAAATAGAAAGCAATGATAGTGAGAATCTCTGACATGCAAGATATATTACTCTCCGACAGAAGGTAAACGCTTCTTCGATTTTTTTCTCCGCTCATACTCACATTATCATCTCTTTCTCATCTTGATTGAAGTTTAATTGCAGATAATTTATCAAGTGGACTGAAGAAGCCAAGTGCTCGTATTGGAGACGACGAACCCACTGCTTCATCTCTCGTTGGTGGTGGTATTAAATCTAAGGAGAAAGATGTTCGATGAGTACTTCATAGGTACGGAACTGGTAAGTTATATGATATTGAAAATCGATGAGGATGAGTACCTCATAGGTAAGGATGTTATATGAAAACGATGATTTTAGACAAGCTCCTTGCAGAACTTGGAGAAGCACTTGTGCTGGAAAACCTTCTTTATCCCTTCTCGAAGGAGAGAAAGTTAAACCTCAGCCTCAGCCGTGTGCGTTCTTAAACATTTGCTAAGTTAACATAATTGAGTTAGTGGGATTTTTAGTAAAACGGGAACCTCAATATTATCTTTTGTGATGAATCTCAGAAGGTCCATACGAGAGAGAAATAGAAGAAAAGCAGAGGAGTTTCTATACAAATCAATGGTATCCCTTAGAAGTTCTTGGCAGTGACAACCAATTGTATCAAAAACATATGTATTAGCTTTGATTCAGTCCACAACTTGTCAACGTGTCGTATCATAACAATAAAGAGGTATGGACAAAAAAAAACTCTTTTGGTAAGGGTTTTGATAACAGAGTCCGTGTCCACGTTTTGTGGTATAATTTTAGTAACATGAGTCCATGTATTGTTGTATAGTTTTATGGAATCAAAACAGAGAGTTTGTCCACCTTATCTACTATGAACACATTAACATCGCATGTCCACACATTACTCATCACTCATCCACACATCAACCGTCCACAATCACTCAACCACGCATCACATGTCCACAAATCACCTATCCACATATTACCTCAGTGTCCATAAGTATTGTTTCCATTAAGGGCAAAATTGTCCACAATCTGTCGCTGGCCCACAACAAAGTGTGTCACATGTACGAAGTGTTTCTAGGTGTAATAAAAAGTCAAAAAGTGCCCCTTAATATAATCAACTCATAACAAAAACATGTGTCTTTGAGGTTTGTTTTTCCAATTTTTCTTGCATACTTGAAAGCAATCTAGCTACAAAATGTTTGTTATTTTGTATTTCAATTTGTTCAGGCGCGGTTGGGTGTGTTTCAGTTGAGATACATGTAATAGTGTTTGTTATCACTACAAGTACCTTATTCAAGCTTAACTTTGAGGACATGTAACTTACATTTCTTTAGTCCTCATACTTAAGTTTAAATAAGAAAGACAACAAAAACTTCAATTTTTTGTTTTGAGTATTATTTATCCAGAGCTTCTTTTACACTGAAGAGCAAATTGTATTTGGAGTTGTTCAGGCGCGGTTGTGTGTTCCAAATGAGACACATGTAGTATTGTTTGTTTTCACTACATGTACCTTATTCATACTAAACTTTGACGATTGTTTTTTAGCATTCATAGTTAAGTTTAAATAAGAAATAATACAAAAACTTAAATCTGTGGTTTGAGTTTTATTTATCCAATGCTTCTTTTTAGACTCATGAGCAAATAAAAATTGTATTTCGATTTGCTAAGACATGCATCGTTCGATTTGTTTCAAGCGAGGTACACGTAGCAATGTTTGTTATCATTACAATTTACAAGTACCTTATTCAAACTAAATTAACTGATCTTTGAGGATAGTAATTACAAACATTTTATTTAAGTCTTCAAAGTTTTTTTTAACGCTGTATAATTATTCTATTACAAATTAGGAGAAATATTACATACGTTTTACAGTAAAAAATTATACCTAACTTACGAAGATTCACGTTTGACTGCATCATCTTAGTTGTCCTATGTAGGATTGAAACTCAGACTTCCGATGTAAAAGCATTAATGAACCTTAGTCGTGCCACTGGACTAAAGGAACTTTCACAAACCTTCAAAGTTTAGTTCATATAAAAAAGAGACAAAAACTTGAGTCTTTGTTCTGAGTTTTATTTATCCAATGCTTCTTCCACACTCAAAAGCAAATCAAAATACAAAATGTTGCAATGGTACATATGATCATATCATCCCTTTTGATTGATAAAAAACAACCAGGATAAAAATTATATGTACACAGATTCTGTTAAAAAGAGTCTGAGAACCTGACAAAAGCTTGAATTATATGTACACAGGAAAAATCCTAAGTTTGGTAAAAAAATAAAAATCAAACCAAAATCGAAACGAAGCAATTCTAATGGATAGAGAAAAGGGAGTCTCTGCAGCTACAGCTATCTAGTGTAGAGACCGTTGCAGTATCCGTTGTTCTGTCTTACATCTGCCACGCCATTGGGAGCTTTCTTCGATTTCCGTTGACGAAAACGTCTTTTGGACCGTTACTAATCAGATGTTGATGAGCAGAGGATGGATTCATGACTGAGTCCTGAACCAAAATAAGAAAGAAAAGAATGTGAAAAGAGTACTATAGATAGAGACGAGGATTACTGTGCATAGATGTTTATTCATTTTGTGAGAAGGGTGTGAGGGATAGTCTTCTAACTAAAGGAGAGATGGACACTTTTTGTCAAACCCTAGGTTCGCAAGTGTAATCGATGTTCTTCATCGATATAGTGCTCTGTTCGTGACATATACACAGACATCTAAAGATCATTTCAGATTTATCAAATATAGCATTTCACTGTTACATAAACAACAATTGTACTTTTTTGTTTTTTGTTTGTTTGGCACAATTTGTAGTCCGATTTATGCATTAGTTTCATGATATTAATGTGAGCTGGACATATATACACAATAAATTTGTCAACAAAACATAGTACAGGATTCAACAGCAAACCAGAACGTGACATGTTTACACTGGACACTACAAAAAAAAAGACATTTTCATATTATTTAACCACTTCAACAAAATTACTGAAAATCCAATGTAGCTATTACAATTATTGTCCTTTAAAGATTAAAGTATAAAACTTAAAACGTTCAACCAATTAACCATCTCTTACTGAATCTAGGAAATTAGTTATAAGATTTTATTATATACTTAACTATTTTGGATATGGATCATTTTGACAAGAAAATGTGATGAGTAGATTTATTTCAAATTTGTGGAAACTACAGCTGATTTTGGAGTGACTTGGGAAATATAAACAAAAGACAGAACAGTTTTGCTTTTATCCTTTTGAGTACTTCTATTTCTCATCAATTTCAATGTTTTCATTCAATTTTTGTTATTTAATTTAACAATTTGTATTATGTTTTAGTTTATCTCTCTGTGCAGCTGTGTTTCAATTAATTGCTTCATCATACAAAAACTACCTAATGTCAATACTATTTATATCACATATTATGCTTTTCTCTTATTTTCACACTAATGATCAATTACTTTTAAACATTACTAATTTTCACTATTAAAAATAATTTATTGCATTTATTATGGGTTAATTCTAATTTTACCACAAACTTGATACAATTTTTCAAATTTACCTTTTAAAGAATGATTATTTTCATAAATAATTTAAATTTTGATGAAAAATATTAAACTAACTCTTTTAAATAATTTTTTATTTTTTATTTTTAATAATCATGTATAAAAGTTTATAATCTCAACACTACCCCTTAAATACTAAACCCTATACAATAATAACTAACCCTTAAATTTAAGGGGAATTTTCATTTTTACCATATTGTTGATACCATTATTCATGTTTATCTTCATTAAAAGAATCTTTTCACAAATATCTTTTCACAAATATCTTCTTTATTAAGAGGCAAAATATTCTTATAAGTTAAACCCTACAGAGGGGAAGTTAATACGGGCGGGAAGTTATTATAAAAATTATTTTACATGAATTTATATTAACTTATGAAACATTTAAAATTATTATGTATTGAAAATAATATTATAAACAAAAAATAATGGAAATAATTCTGAGATCATATTGTTATTGTTAATAAATATTTTTGATTTGAATTAAAATGACAACAACTTTCATTATTCTCTATCGTTAAATAATACAATATTAACAAAAATAATTAAGAAAATGTAATAATATAAATATTCTTATTATTTCTATTTCAATTTGACATAGTAAAAAAATAAAGTTTATACAAATAATACTATATTTATTTTAAGAAGCTTCAAATTTTTAAAAACATTAACATAATTTTTTTTCTAAAGAACCTAGAGTCCAGTAAGTAAAGAGCTTTTGTATTATTTGTATTGTTGTCAGTTTGTCACCATATAAATCCGGATAATTTGTAATAAAATACACAAATCATTATACATAAAAGATAATAAAATCAAATTCACGCTCCCTAGAAGTTAACTGAATCTACCTGCCAACCAGCTTCTATGCTGTTATGATACTTTCTGAATAAGTCACTGAGAAGCCATATCTGCAAGAATGTGAACTCGTACTGCTGCTGTATCTTTGGCTCCCACATATTTGTAGTTATTTTAGTTCCATAGTATTTATTTTTCCCCTTCCACATAAGATATAGCATTCTACAGTTCCAAAAACCAAAACAAATAACACATCTCATATTAAGAAACCATAAAAAAACTTTTAACTCTTCTGATGACCACTCTGGTCCATGAGGACATGTTCCTCAGATTTAGGAAAGGGAAAACTTTTATACTTTTTCATGCCATATTTTTTGTTTGAACTTTCTCTTAAGACAACATCTTCCTCTGTCATGGTTCCTTCAGCACATTTACCATATCGATGACATAGCTGAGGGATATGTATGTCCTTCTATTTTTGACTTCGTAAAGACACTTTGTTGTTATCAAAGAGTCTCTCATTAGGATACAATTTTTCAATTTTTTTTGAGATTATACAACCTTCTTCGTAAAGACAAATTATTTCAATACTAAGATATGTTTTAAAAACAAAATATCTTAGAATCAATAAAAAGCATGTCAATTTCCCAAACTGAGCAACCTCACCTCTAAGGTGGAAGAACAACTCAAAATTCAGATCAGCAAGTCGAACAGAGGAGTTAACTATTATAATGAGAAAATATCGAATGCTGATGGATTTGTGAGGATGATTTTCAAGAGACGAAGCTTTACCTTTTTATAGGTGGAGATTCATTGCTATAAAAAAGGGATAAAACGAGATACAATGAATGAGAAATCATGGAAGCATTTATGAAGGTTGTTACGTAACGCTTCGGAAGACTACAATAGAAGACAAAAAGACACAATAAAAGCTTGGCACAGAGGTTTTTCACGTCGATTTGATTCACTCAATTCATCATATCTCCTCCATAGCTGGTGTAGATCGAAGAGGACACGAGCCTTAATTTTTGGTCACGCCATCGGGGAAGACAACCTCTCTCCGTTGGGCCAATTAAATGTTTAGAAGCCCATTAACATGTGAACAAAAGAAACATAACTCGATTAAATGAAACGCAGAGTTTTACTTATCTGAACACGTGTCAGCTCCAGAACGTATGACTTTCTGACGTGGCACCTAGGTGGCAACATAGGAGAGAAGCAAACATATTTATATATAGATAGATATATATATATATATATAATAAATAATTATATAAATAAAAATAAATAATAAATAATGTTTTATAGTTTTCAAAATATATCTTCTTCATTAAGAGGGAAAAATTCTTATAAGTTATACCCTTGCTTTATATAAAAAAAATTATAGTTTTCAAAATATACATTTTCAAATTTGAATTTTTTTTTTTATTTTTTTATTTTTTTTCAAGTTTTCTTTTTGAAATACGAAAAATTATTTTTGAATCTGTTTTTATAAACTTTTTCACAAAATTTAAGTATTTATTTATATATTTATTAGAATCATAAACTCCACATTCCAAAATCATACCACATCCCTCAACTCTAAACGCTAAGTCTAGATTAGTTAACCCTAGGGTTATTAAGTGTCTTTTTACCTATTTAAAAGTGAGAGTAAAAGTGACCGAGGTAAACATGAAAACTAGTATTAGGAATATGATAATTTTGAAAAATGGTAGTCAACTTATCATATTTCAAACAATTATCTTCATTATGTGAAAAATATGAACAAAGATATAGTCAAAGAAAATAGTATCAAAAGATTTAGCAAACAATATTACCATACCATTTTTTTATAAAAACATAAATAAAAAATAATTTATATAACTACAGTATTTTGGATACCACATTTCAAAATTTCAATAAAAATAAAATTTTAAAAATCATACAATTTACATGTTAGTTTTCTCTTTCTTACCTTTTTATGGACAGTTGCAAATTAAATTGATGGAAAAATAATGTGTTTATTTTCATACCTAAAAGATCAGTTGCAATGAGGTGAACTTTTTTCTTTTGAAAAAGAAAAGGGTTAAACCCAAATTTATTAAAGAACCAGACCTAAACCATGGTTGAGAGGTGCAGTCCACGACAAGCCCTCTCCCAGATATTCTTATGGACAGATCCGTGGTAAGCAAAACAATGTTACTTAATTTGCTATCGAAACCGGAATGTTTTGCATCCAGAGCCCATCATCTACGACTGAACCACGAGGTCCCGTTTTTAATGAAGTAAACTTATATAATATGACCTAGAAAATACATGCAGAGATAGATGTTGAGGGGGATCTCATCACCGGATAACCAATATTGCAAGATGCGACAATGAGATTTTAGCCATGAAGAGAGAATAAGATAAGACTGGTCTCGTTCAAAGGGATCAAGCCGTGGAAGCTGACATATTTTTCGCATACAAAGAGCTCTCGTAACAACGACAATGCGAAGCATATATAAGAATGTGACTGAAATTGAAGTATTGATTTATATCTTAAAAAAAAAAAACTTGAATATTTTTTAAAATTTTATATAAACCTTTTTATATTATAATAAATAGTAATATTTTATAAAAAAATTTTAAGGTAAAAAATTATTCAAATTTATATGAAAATATTCCAAGAGTTTAATACAATATCTAAAACCACAGAACCAATAGTAAAATTTTTAGTTTGGGAACAATATATATATATAAAACAAAATATATATATATTTTATTAAAATAAATTCATTCTAAAAAACTACCGGATTCAGCACAATACGTTACGATTTAATAAAAATGCAAAAAGGTTTCGTGGTGTAGTCGGTTATCACGTCAGTCTAACACACTGAAGGTCTCCAGTTCGAACCTGGACGAAGCCAATAAGCATTTTTTTATTATGTTTCGTTGATTTTGTGAAATACCTAGGAGTAGGACTTACGAACAAGAAGAATCGTCATATATGGGCCCCAAAAGTCAACCTGGTGGTCCTCTATAACTTGTTCAAAGGTGAATTTCTTAAAGTTTATAACTTCATTATTACATGTGGTCAGAAATATCTGAAAGAATTGTACTAAGAAAACCAATCTCAAACCAAAACTACTCTCAAAGACTTAATTCAGCAAAAGTATGTCTTAGCTACTCACAAGGTTTTACAAAAAATGCTTCATGAGAGATGGAACTACTTGGAATTGACATCGTTGAGTCCCTGTGAGGAAGGAGCAAAAAGAAAGCTCAAAGACTTGGACGATACAAAATTCAAAATGATAAAACTGTGTCGAAAAACATTGGTTAAAAAACTTACCAGACGTTTAAATGACTTATTATTCATGGATCTTGTTTTCTCCATTGGCTTAGCTTGATCTAGAGCCTGAGAGACAACAAGGTTTTAGCAACAGGAAACTAGAACGTAGTGAAACCTCTTTCAGCAGTTGAAGAGAAAGGAAAAGATATATCAGGATTGGTGTGTGTTTTACCTGAATCATAGATTCCACACGACGTCGCATCCTGGTATGCATAAATCCCTCTGAGCACTGTAATAAAAAAAAAAAAAAACACAAACTCAGAGAGATATATAGAGAGAGAGATACTGTAGTGAAAAGGAAAGAAAGATGAACCTTGACGTGGTAACTAACATACGCATGAAAGGTTGACAAGTTCCAGACGGTACGATCGAGTTTCTCCCCCTCCACATGCCGAGGCATAATGACTACAATGTTCAGTAGTTTCTTTCAGCTTTGGTACTACGAATGCAAAAAACTGAAACAAAGCCTAGTAAAAGACCACATACCAAAAGTTACAAAACCGGCATTAGCAGAGAGTGTTTCTTTAGGAGCTCCTTCCAGCTCCTGGGGTGCGGTTGGAGACCACGAACAAGAAGGAGCACTACTCAGAGAAGCCGCCCGCCTCGCCTCTACAAATTGCTACACGATGAAGATATCAAAAACACTTGTTCCAACATTTAAAAATGTTTTTGATTATTTGTGTTTACCTTTAGGAAGGACGTCGCTAGAATTGTATCTACAGAGTCTTTAAACCTCATAGGAAAAGCCACCGTCACTTTATCCGCCTAAGTTCAATTCTCTATCACTCTACAATCTTACTTAACATTAAACGCTTAATAGATTAGACATACCTGAGGCACAAGGAAAAATGTCTCATTAGGTCTATGCATAATTGCTACGAGCCTATCCAGCTCAGGAGCAACAGACCTTGAAGCTAAATGTCTGAGGATGATTTTCAAGGGCGCACCCATCACCACCTCTCTAATGGAAGCTAGCTTCGTTAACAACGAGTTTCTGTACGCTGCAAAGACATAGACACTTTCCATTAGAGAATGTAAACAAAGAACCAAATAAAAAAAGAAAAAATCATTCAAGGATCTTTTTATAACCTTCGTCTGGGCGAAGTTTGGAGAAATTAAGCTTGAGGGTAAGACTAAAACCATCTCTAGGAGGATCAAGGATCTGAAAGCCAGTCCCGTAAGCGGTTTTAATAGCTTCTATAGCTCCCAGTGGAAGTCCATCAAAGGACATTGCTTCAGGTGGTGGGTTTGGTAAGGAAACCGAAAGCAACAAGATGCTTGGGTTCTTCATTGTCACCTATCAACACTCACAACATCAGAAGCTTGAAACAAGAGTATTTGAACTAGCTGGTGGTTAGAGACTCACCTGGACATGGTAGCGAACATCATCAAACTCGATCCATTGATAATCTAGCTCCACTGCTTTATCAAGACTGAGGAAAAAAAAACAATGCTAAGAAAGCTATAAAAACCAAACCTTTCCTACAAAACAGAGTTCAGTTCTTGAGGAAAGGTTTCAGATTTCTTGATAGAATCAACCAACGGAACAAACCCACGTTCCAGAATCGAAGAGGGTCTCTAATCACAGAGCTAGGCATTGGATTAAGGATGAGATGACTCACTTGTGAGCACGCGTCAACAGCGTCTGAAGGAGGAACCTCGAATGCGGCTGCAACATCATCGATAACACTAGAATCGAATCCTAGAGTAACCTTAAGAGTCCCTAGATTCTCCAACGGGATCTAAATCGGTGGGGAAGAAGAAGAGACACGTGGGAGACAACAGAGACGACCGAGATTCTCTGTCCCAACTTGAACGTTTCTTCGATAGACTTTTTGGATTCTCAGCGCTGCAAAACGATGACGCTTTTTTGTTTTATTGAATTTACTTGGGCCAAATTCGTATATTGGGCCTATTGTTGACATACAATGCATACATAAGCCTAGCCCAGCCTGGTTAGTATTAGAATGCATGAGCTTCAACATTCAAAATACTTTATTGGATGTTGTTTTGATTCTAGAATTTTTTTTTTTTAGATTAATTCAATTCCCGGATCCTCTTCTTGCAAGAGTGATGCGAGGAAGGTATTATCACCAAAGCGATAAACACAGAATCTCAATCTTATTTTTGGACGAGTTTGATGGAAGTTAAGTATAGAGATCAATCATAAAGTACACTCAGGATACTAGATATGTGTTTGGGAGGATCTTTGGATTCCTTCAATCCATGTTAGTCTAGCTCGATCAATTGTCCCGGTGGTAGATCCACGTATGATGGTGAGCGAGTTAAGTCATGGTTCTCCAAAAAAGTGAAATGTTGAGATAATGGAAAACATTATTTTTCAAGAAGACATACCTGTCATTCGGAGTATGTCTATAAACCAATCTAATAGAGATGATATGTACAGATAGAATTATATAAAGAATGGAATATACACGGTTAAATACGGATATTGGAATGCAAGAAACATTTTTTTACAAATAACAAGAAATTATAGTTTAAGAGCCGAGTATCACTAAGTTAAAAGCTTATGCTTAGAAATTAAATGCTCCACCTAAAATCTGTCATCTTATATGGCAGTTGGTGTCTGGTTATGTTGTTGTTACAGGGAATTTAACATGGTGTCATATGTGTTGCGGTAATCATTGTCCTAGATGTGGAAAACCCGACGAATTAGTCAATCATGCCATTTTAGAATGCTCATCTGCCTTGTCATTTTCCCAACAATGAGCGTTTACACCAACTTGGATTATTTGTTCTGGAGAAAGAACAAAATTGAAGATTCAAAGCTAAATAAAAACCCCTATCCATGGATACTTTGGTACCTATGGAAAGCTCGTAATGACAAACTATTCCGAGGAATCACACGGGATCTACTTGAGTTGATTAGACACGCGAAAAGTGAATACCATGCATGGTTTGATGCAAACGTAAATACCTCAGATGAGACTCAAACACTACACCAAACAAGGAATATACAAGTCCTAAGCTTACAGAATATTTGTTTGGTAGATGTCATGGACTGCTGAAGCACAGTATAATGGATATGTTTGGCTATGGATGGATGGATGAAGAAATAAACAACTATTAGAGTTGAGAAACAAAGAAAACCATATGTCTTCTTTGCACTCAGAACTGAAGACGTTAATTTGGGGAATGGACACCATGGTTCAACACACAAATTGCCAACATTTTGGGACATAATGCAAGGATATCAAATCGATTTCCGAACTTCAAGATTTTCCATATACCAATAAAGTAGAATCGGATATCAGATGTTTTAGCTAGGATAAATCGTATTGTTCATCCCAATTTAATTTCTATTGGTTGTTCTATTCCTGTCTGGATTCCCAAACCACCTCTAGTTTGAGTAATAGAATAGTTTATTGATGTAAAAAATTCTTTTTTTTTCATTGTTAGAACTTTTTTTAATATCTATCTTTTTGGTGTTTACAATGGATGTTAAAATACGTAAATCCGACTCATTTAAACTCACTCCATGTAACACTCATCCCATTTAGAACTTATACACGTTTACACTTACATAAAATAAGGTCTAATAGGACTGCCCAGTTTTTGACATTGATCTAATTTATTAGAGGTGGTCCAACAAAGGATAATATAGCAAAATAATTTTTGGGTAGAACACTCGAAACAAATGTAACAACAAAAGCATTAAAAACAGTAAAAAAATACCAGCAAGTACCATCAAACACTTGTATAGAATACCCCAAAAGAGAGAAAGCAGATCTTATGCAGAGCGAACATAATCGAGAAAGGGATGAAGACCCATTAGATTTACAAGTAGAAACTCAGACGAAAGTCCTAGTCTTGACGGTAATGACATGATTTAACCAAATCGTACCACCGCATGCTAGTAAATGTGAGTAGCATTACAACATTATTACTTCCAACTACATCACCTGCAAAACGTTTTATGAAACCTGAAAGAAGGATTAAGACCAAAATCTAAATCTGAACTTAAGGAATAATGAAATTCCACGAGTTAGAATTCTGAGAACTGCAAGCTCTACTTTTATCCATATTAGCGGCTTGAAAAAATACAACATGATTCAAAATCCAACTGCAACTGATGAATCCCTACACCCATTCAGACCAATGACAACCCAATATACACTGAGGCACTGTTGTGACTCCAATAACAAAACCACACCGTCGATCTTCTGATCCGGAAACTGACTCTTGAGACCTGCAAATTATACACCGATCCATTAAAACCCAATTAGACCCATTTAAGTTTTTTTCAAAACTTTTTATACTTTTCTTGTTTTTATTCTATTATAAAACGATTTATAATACAAATAATTTATTTTTCAAAAAATCATATTTTTATAAAAGAATTATATAATTTAATTAAAATAAAATAAATTATTTATCAACTCTCCAACTCCAACTTGAATGCTTAAGAAGTCTTTTTCACCTGTTTTCCAATCTCTACTCCTACAACATTCAACCATTATGTAATTCAATAGTTGCATAATCAGACAAAATGAGCATTAGAATAACAAAATTAGTACCTAAAAAAAACAATTTTTGTTCTCATTATATTTTTCAAACTTAACCAAAGAGAGTTTAAATCATGTTTCATGGTAAACTTAAATCTTCTAATATTGAAGATCCAACTCCCAAAAGACTTGCAGTCTTCCTAGTATCTTCATTTCTCATATCATCAACATCTTCTACAGTACCTACAATCCAATGTATGAATTAGTTTAAAAACACTTGACTATACAAAGTTTTTTATAAATTATGAAATTTAACTTTCACATTCTGAAAATTCACGTTTCCAATTACGAGTACAAAGCAAAGCTTGAACGTTCTTGGAAAGCAAGTAGTTTCCGTAAGGAATAAACACAAGAGCTCCAATGCTAAAAGTTGATTCTAATGCGACTGTAGTAATTGTGATCTAAGTATATCACGCGCGATAGTACAATAAATCACCAAATCTAAGTTGGTTAACCTTCTAGTAGCTTAAAACATC
>NC_027754.1:15678595-15681341 GCF_000695525.1 Brassica oleracea var. oleracea
CTTATCGCATCCAAACACACATCTAAATGTCTTTTTGTATTTCCCATAGTACTTCTAAAACTTTTTTGGAGTCCAAAGAGATCCTAATATATTATAACTCAAGTTATAAGAAGCAAGCAAAGACAAACATGTGGATACAAAATATGAGTAAAACGTTTAATATTTACATTGTCTAAATCATCGTCAAGAGGAGATTCAGTAACTAAATCATGTGGAGTTGGTGCAGATGAAATACTTGAAGAACTGTCCCAAGTTCTAGCATGATATTCTTTATAAAATGCAGTCAAATTAATCCTAAGTTCTTCAGTTTTTAAGCTAAAAGTACAAGGATCCACTCTCTCATAAGCTTTTCAAGCACTTCCAACTTCATTTGTGGATATGAGATCGCTTGCGTAGCCAAAATAATGATGTAATCTTCTCAATACTTAATTAGCTACTTATAATCACCACAAAAAAAAATTCAACAATAACTCAATCCTCCAAACTTGTATCTATGAAGTACACACTACACACAAGATATGAGATACTTAGATCTTGAGAATGAGTGGTAATAATATTGAAAGGTCCATGCCAGTAACTCATTTATTTTTTATCCAAGATTTCATTCTTCTAGAGAAGTTAGTAATTTGTCATTTCTATCAAAAGCCTCCAAGTTTTTCAATGCTTTCCTAAAACCAATGACCTAACAAGCATTTAATATGTAGAATTTCATCTAGTAGGAACATCAAATGATAAATCAACTCTATTTTTAATCCCCATTCGTTTTACACATGCTGCAAATGCGTTAATTTTTGTCTAAAAATGATTTCACATATCTAACACTTTCTCTGATGTCATGCAAAATTTCGTTTTGCTAATTCTAAACCTTATTTCACATGCAACAACTTGCCATCACATAACAAGCCACAACCACTCAAATCTGAAACTTTTACTTTGAGCATTCTCTGCATATTATCATTATTCGTAGAATTTTTCAAAATAGTAGAGACTTCAAATCACAAAAAACATTACTATATAAGTTCCAGCTGTCATCTATAAATTGAGCAATAAAACGGATATATCCCATGTTTGCACATGTTTACGTTGATAGTAATGTGATGAATAACTTTTTATTAAGCACGTTATCGTATCCCTAAGTGCTACTCTTTAGAATATGCTTTAAAATATATTTTTAGATTCCAGATATATATGTGACAAAAAAAAAGATTCCAGATATATATGCATAATTAATTGGAACGACAAAAAATAAGTGGAGCAGTGTTTTCTAATATTTAACGTCTTCGTCATAATTTTATACAATAAAGAATTTGGTAGTGACCGTTTAGTTAATGCTTTTGAAATTAAGAAAATGTAATTTGGATAAGATACTTTTAAAAGTTTCCAAAATATGGCAATTTGTCTCTGTTTATCTGCCTTCTGTTTGGTATGTTTTGATACTTTAAGGTTTTGGTTATCCATAATAAATAACTTCAGTCGGGACAAAAAACGGAAATTGTAAATTTATATCCATCGCTGAATATATAAAAGATATTTGATCAATACATTGATATTTTCAAAATTTTAAATGACCAGAAATGGAAAAAAGACAAATAACATATGCATGTAAACTATTTTTCTCTTATTTATGTATATATATCGCTTCTAAGTATTCTACAACTATAAATTATAACTTTAAAGAACTTCAAAAGTATATTTACACAAACATTTTTTTTTAACATTACAAACATTTAGTTATTCGAAGTTTTTAAAGTCTTAATTAAACTTTTACGATTAATAAAACGGAAAAAGAATCTCAAGCTTTTAATTCATTTGAAGTTTACCAAAAAAAAATCATTTGAAGCTTCCTTTTTGACGACAAATATTTTTTTTTTCACTCTTTATCTTGTATTATAATAGGTTTTTTGCATGACTGACTCAAAACTCAAAGTAAAACCTAAAATTAATCCATGTTTTTCTTGGATTTTTCTTTTGTTCTATTCACCCCACAAGTTCATGATATTCACGAAAATGCAATCAATTTTTTTTTAATTTTTTTTTTTCCGAAAATGATATTTTTACTCTCTCACCCTCATCATCTTCAAGTAATTACAATAATTACAAAATTGTCATTGTCATCAATACCCCAACCACCTTGAACAACCAATTTGAAGCTCTTAATGCACCTAAAATCGATTTACACTCTCTCTTTCTCACTTGTTATGAATTAAAAACAACATCTCTTTCACTTTGCCTTCATATTCATCCAAAAAACTCAAGCTTTTGATTCAATTTTTTTATAGTTTATATAGCCATTCAAACATACTATTCTTGGTGGGTTACTTTCGTTTGAGATTCTGAGTGGTTGGAGAAGACTCTGTGTGCTAAGGAAGTCATCTCACTAGTTTAAGGTATGAAATTGAAATTTTTTCCAGATCTGTTCGTGTAGAAGACTTACCCGTAAGTAGTTTGGCTGTAGAAGACTTACAGACTTACCTGTAAGTAGTTTGGCTGTAGAAGACTTACAGGTAAGTCTTCTGGTCAAACGGACGACTTACTTTTAAGTCGTCATTTTTGTTTGTTAAAAAAAAAAATCTATAGAATACGCTAGACGACTTACTGATAAGTCGTCTAGGATAAATGGGTTAGTTTTGCATTTGACAAAATTATGTCAGATATTTGACTTTTCCTGGACGACTTACCAGTAAGTCGTCTCCGGGAAAATAAAAATTTCAATATTTTATTAAATCTGGACGACTTATCTGTAAGA
>NC_027754.1:15681475-15682467 GCF_000695525.1 Brassica oleracea var. oleracea
TTCCTAGATTATGGTCAAACCTTGCTTATCTCGGACGACTTTCTTGTATGTCGTCTGCCTGGACGACTTTCAAGTAAGTCGTCTGTGTAAAGTTAAATATATAAGTTTCTTTTTCGAATTGCAAACTAACCTGGGAAGACTTATAAATAAGTCGTCTAGCATTAATAAAATATTGAAATTTTTGTTTTCCCTGAGACGACTTACTGGTAAGTCGTCCAGGAAAAGTCAAATATCTGACACAATTCGGTCAAATGCAAAACTAACCCATTTATCCTAGACGACTTACTGGTAAGTCGTCTCGGTTTTTTTTTTAACAAACAAAGCTGGATGACTTACTTTTAAGTCGTCCTATTTAAAATTCAATTGCAAAAATGACCTGTTTGGACGACTTACTGGTAAGTCTTCCAGACGACTTACTGGTATGTCGTCTGCGTCAATGTTTAGTAAACTTTCATTTTCTCTATGTTTACTAATGTGTTTTATTTTGAATTTTTGTAGATAATGCGTCAGTTACATGCATTGTATAGAGAATGGTTGTTGAATGATTGACGTTGGGATTTTGTGGTTGATAATGTCAAAGGAGCGAGAATCATTTTTTTGGGGGAAGGTTTGACACATACTGAACTTCTTGCAATGGCTCAAGAAGATTATAACCTGGACATGAGCATAGAATCTGTGGAGATAACCTACTCATTACCAGCAGAAATTATGCAGACTCCAGACACCCCTCCTATTCATGTTACAAGTGATAGACACGTTCAAAACTTGCTCGAGATAACCAAAACGCATGGAGTACGGATTTGTGTATCAAGCCGTAGCGAGGTGAAAACGGTTTCAGAGTTCAAGGAAGAAGATGATGAAGCTGATGAAGCTGATGAATGTTTTGAAGATGATGATGATGATTTGGTTGAAGATGAAAATCATGATGGGGAGGAGGACGATGGGGAGGACGATGCTGGTATCTCTATTGTTGCTGAAGTGGACGAGAATGA
>NC_027754.1:15683662-15687287 GCF_000695525.1 Brassica oleracea var. oleracea
CATACGAAACCACAATGTAAGTCGTCCAGTGTTTAGTCTTCCAGAAGACCTTCAATTAAGTCGTCCAGAAGGTCGTCCAGTTAGTCGTCCAGGGTTTTTTCTTCCAGAAGACCTTCAAGTTAGTCTTCCAGTGTTTAGTCTTCCAGAAGACCTTCAATTAAGTCGTCCAGAAGGTCGTCCAGTTAGTCGTCCAGGGTTTTTTCTTCCAGAAGACCTTCAAGTTAGTCTTCCAGTGTTTAGTCTTCCAGAAGACCTTCAATTAAGTCGTCCAGAAGGTCGTCCAGTTAGTCGTCCAGGGTTTTTTCTTCCAGAAGACCTTCAAGTTAGTCTTCCAGTGTTTAGTCTTCCAGAAGACCTTCAATTAAGTCGTCCAGAAGGTCGTCCAGTTAGTCGTCCAGGGTTTTTTCTTCCAGAAGACCTTCAAGTTAGTCTTCCAGTGTTTAGTCTTCCAGAAGACCTTCAATTAAGTCGTCCAGAAGGTCGTCCAGTTAGTCGTCCAGGGTTTTTTCTTCCAGAAGACCTTCAAGTTAGTCTTCCAGTGTTTAGTCTTCCAGAAGACCTTCAATTAAGTCATCCAGAAGGTCGTTCAGTTAGTCGTCCAGGGTTTTTTCTTCCAGAAGACCTTCAAGTTAGTCGTCCAGTACTTCCAGAAGACCTTCAATAAAGTCGTCCAAAAGGTCGTCCAGTTAGTCGTCCAAGGTTTTTTCTTCCAGAAGACCTTCAAGTTAGTCGTCCAGTGTTCAGTCTATGTACTAAAAATTTGTGTTATGAACTTATCTGTGTCAACTTCTTTGTCAAATTGCACTACCAAACAAATTCGAGATGGTCTTGCCCTTTATATTATCCGAAATATAGTTATAAAAGGTCACTGCGCAGAAGACTTTCCAGACTACTTATAGTTAAGTCGTCCAACATTCCAGACGACTTAACTGCAAGTCTTCTGCGCAGAATATAGTTACAGAATATGGATCAAGTTCAAATACAAAATAGGGATCAAGCTCAAATACACACATCAGCCTAATCTATCATACAAAATAATCTAACGTGGCATGTTTATCACCCGTCATACGCACCCAGGTTGTCATCCATGTCCTTGTTTTCGAACTTATGAGTGTCAGAAAGCTCTTGAAATATATCCACCGCCATCTTATCCCTCATACTCTTCCTGTTGGCCTTAGCAAAGTCTTTTTTACAAAACTCTATCCCAAGAGCATGACATTCAATGTACTTTAGAGTGTACACGCCACAATCAACAGCTCGGGCCGGAGGTATATTGGTCGGTCTCTCATATGTGAATGGCTCCATGCTGTATTGGGCACGTAGTTCGTCTGAGGAAGCGCACTCAACAATCAGATAAGGGACCATGTAGAGAAAATGCTCCATTACCACATCGAGTTCTTCTGGGGAGATACTGGAACAAATGCTATCAAAGACGACTATGTGCCTCTTAGGGATCGATATCCACATAGCAATCCAATGACTGTCGGGGAAGTTTACTGGCGCATAGATATCATCAATATTCGTCCCCCAAACCTTGTTCGATTGGCAAAATGTATGATTTTAGAGAATAGAGTAGGTATTGAGAGATTAAAGGTAGATTAGAGAAGGTTAATGGGAGATTTGTAGAGAGATTAGGTAGTAATCATGTTTAAGTGTATTTAAGAATCATCATGAACAAGAGAGAGAGTCTAGAGAGATAATCCCATACTTCTTAATTATTAATCTGATCAGAGTTTACAATATATATGAGGAGGCAACAATAGAATGAGGGTTTCATAAAGTAGCACTATTACAAGAGATAAGGTTTGCTTTAATTCAAACCATCCAATGAGCTTCTACCTTGTGCATAAAGCTCCTTTTGCTTTATCCAGCTCTCAATTCTTCTCTTCATAATACCCTTTTATCTTCCATGAATTTCACATCCCTGGACACCAAGACTCTTCTAGCAGTGGGATCAAAATACTTGTATCCCTTTTGAGATGCGGGATATCCAATAAGCATAGCCTTGGTGCTCTTTGCTTCAAGTTTGTTTCTCATCTCTCCTGGCACCAGTACATAGCACACACACCCAAATGTCCTCAATTGATCTACAACTGGTCGACTCTTGTTGAGTACCTCAAATGGAGACTGATCCTCTAGGATTCTGGTTGGTGTCCTGTTGATTAGATAGCAAGCAGTCATCATAGCATCACTCCAAAATCTCTTAGGGACACTCTTGTAGAACATCATTGAACGGGCCACTTCCATGAGGTGTCGGTTCTTCCTTTCAGCAACTCCATTCTGTTGTGGAGTGTAAGGACAGTTAGTCGGATTTAGAATCCCATGTTGAGCTAGGTGATCTTTGAATGTGTGGCCTATGTATTCCCCACCATTATCTGACCTGAATATCTTAATCTTGGCATGATAATGGTTAGTAACATATTTTTAAATGCATCAAGAACCCTATCTTTTGTTTTGATGAGTGTTAACCAGGTGAATTTGGATTTTTCATCAATGAATGTGACATAATACTTATAATCATCTCTAGATAAACAAGGCGCAGTCCAAACATCAGAGTGAATCAAATCAAAGCAACTCTCATAGATAGTGGATGATCTTTGAAACATTGTCTACAATGTTTGCCCAAAATACATGCCTCGCAATCATTATTTTTAAACACGACACCTGGTAACATAATGCTTAAGGCCCTAACATGTGGATGTCTAAGTCTAGCATGCCACAATGCATCTTTACTTAAGGAAGAAACATAACTAAAAGAGAAACAAGAACTAGAGATGGGACTAAGATCTTCAAGCATATAAAGGTCTCATTTGGTTGCTCCTTGCCCAATCAACTTACTGCTTTTAATATCCTGAAACTTAACATCAACAGGACAAAAGATAACATTGCATTGAAGATCAGTGGTGCATCTTTTGACAGATAAAAGATTAGAAGTAAACTCAGGCATGAAGAATGCTTTTGAATCATTCTCAAACAGTTTTAGTTTACCAATTCCTCTAATAGGAATTCTATCTCTATTAGCAATCATAACATGTCTCATACTTCCTCCATGGATGGTAGGTTAGGCGATCTAAAGATGTGTTTGATGACATCCTTGTAGCAAGGATCCAATGTCATCAACAACCCAAACACTTGATCTTGTTCTATTCTTTCCATAAGAGCTGCTTGATCAGTGGTGTTAGGTCTTAGACTTTCAAGTTCAGACCATAATGATCCAAACTTTCCCATGTGTTTGGTGAGCTCTCCTCCATCTTGCTTCATGGAGTTAATGACTCTCTTCAGCTCAAACACAAGGCTGATGTTGGAGACGTTTCCAAACGTCTTTGAGAGAGTCTCCCACAAATGTTTGGGAGTCTCACAGTAGCTGTAAGCTTCGAGAAGAGGAACATCAAGAGATCCTTGCAGCACGGAGAGCACCAACAAGTCTTCTTGTACCCACTTCTTGGCTTCAGCTTTGGTGAGAGTATTTTCTTCTTCACCTTCTTCAGTTTCTTTGGCCACTGGCTTCAGACCATCATCAGTGATGTGGCTCCACAGCCCTAGCCTTCCAATGGCAGTCTTCACCAATCTAGACCACAAGAGGTAGTTTGAACCACCCTTCAACGCAACCGGGACAGTAACTAGC
>NC_027754.1:15687820-15688782 GCF_000695525.1 Brassica oleracea var. oleracea
TTCCACCCTTTCCGACAGATACTTGATCTCCTTAAGGCACGTTCCAAACCCTTCCTTCATGGCATCAGCTATGTCCTTGAACATAGTTTTAATATCCTCTTTGGTCAAACCACCAACAGTCGTAGTCACCTCTTCACTAGCCTCTGCAGCTGCCTCTTCACTAGCCTCTGCAGCTGCCTCTTCACTAGCCTCTGCAGCTGCCTCTTCACTAGCCTCTGCAGCTGCCTCTTCACTAGCCTCTGCAGCTGCCTCTTCACTAGCCTCTGCAGCTGCCTCTTCACTAGCCTCTGCAGCTGCCTCTTCACTAGCCTCTGCAGCTGCCTCTTCACTAGCCTCTGCAGCTGCCTCTTCACTAGCCTCTGCAGCTGCCTCTTCACTAGCCTCTGCAGCTGCCTCTTCACTAGCCTCTGCAGCTGCCTCTTCACTAGCCTCTGCAGCTGCCTCTTCACTAGCTTCAGCAGGTGCCTCGTTACGAGCTTTCTTCCGAGGTCTTGGACTGTCTTCCTTCACTACCTTTTTCTTCGCTGGACTCACAACCGCCGGCTTTGTATTGACCCAAGTACCGGTGACTTCCCAGCAATCCATGGTCCACTTCCACGGTTTCTTCACAAACATGAGTTTAATTATGTTCTCCGCACGCGTGTCCTCAACATCAAAATCCCATTTTGGAAACATTTGACCCATGTCCTTTAGAACAAAGTTGATCACCTTAGTCTACAGTAAATAGAAGATATGAACTTAGATATTTGACGGATTAAGGAAGATGGAAAGAAAAGACTTCGCAGACGGCTTATAATTAAGTCGTCTAGAAAGTCTTCAAGTTGGACGACTTAGTAGACGACTTATAATTAAGTCTTCTACTAAGTCTTCCAGCTGGAAGACTTTCCAGACGACTTAATTATAAGTCGTCTACTAAGTCGTCCAGTTGTTGGAAGACTTATCAGACGACTTAATTATAAGTC
>NC_027754.1:15688879-15689072 GCF_000695525.1 Brassica oleracea var. oleracea
TGGAGAGGTAGTGTTTTGAGATGATGTCCCTTTCCGTTTTGTGGTGATACCAACCTTCTTCTCCACAGCTTCCACCCTTTCCGACAGATACTTGATCTCCGTAAGGCACGTCCCAAACCCTACCCTCAGGGCATCAGCTATGTCCTTGAACATGGTTTTAATATCCTCTTTGGTCAACCCACCAACAGTCGTA
>NC_027754.1:15690653-15690864 GCF_000695525.1 Brassica oleracea var. oleracea
ACACCTTATATATGGCCGGTAAATAATCCGGTTAGGTTTAAAAGTACATTGTGTCGTCTGTTGAATATTGTACATCGGACGACTTACTAGTAAGTCGTCCCATGCCCTAAATTTAACCCCTAAACTAAATTGACTAAATTAACTAACTAACCACGTTATAAACCCGTAGTTATACTTAAATAGTGTTTACTATACACAGAAATAAAAACAC
>NC_027754.1:15690925-15752152 GCF_000695525.1 Brassica oleracea var. oleracea
ACTCACTACTTTCACTCATCTATGTTGAAAACAATTAACTTTTGTTATATCTTAATTTATATCTCTTAAAACATATGTTAATTACATGATTTCAATTTTTCGCTTATCAAAATATTTTTTACAAAAATTTTAAATTATTTCTAAGTAAAACTAGTCCAGACGACTTTACAGGGGGTTAGAAACATAAAAAAAAATTGGTTTTTTTGTTTGTTCACAAGGGGTTGATTGTAATTTCAATAGCCTTTTAGGTTACTTTTGCATTTGATTCAAGTTTGGGTTATCCTTTGTGTTTGAAATCAAGTTGTGAGTCATATTTGGCAATTTTTCCTATTATAAAAACCCAAAAGCTAGAGACTAATAAATACAAGGAGACCCAACCATGAGACACGCTCAGAAAGAAAGCCCAAAATGAAACGAGACAAAAAGAAAGCTCAAGATGAAGAAAGTGAGTCGATCCGGACACATCCACGTGTTACTCTGTTAGCGTTGGAGAGACACGTGCCCGATAACTGAAACGCCACCGAACTTCACGACATGAAAATCGTCGCCGGAACAACTCCCCGTAGATCCACTGGACACACCGGAAACAGGATACCGGAGAAGAAGAGACCCGTCGGACAATTTTAGCCAATTGAAGAGCTATAACGCCATCAGTTTAATCGCATGAGCTCCATCATCAGAGAGTTACACGAACCCTAGCCAAAACGACTTTTGTGCAGAGCCACCGAACGAACCAAAACCAAGGCCAAATCTTCGCTTCAAACAACTTCAATCAACAACCAACCAATCTTCACACATCGCTTAACCTGAATGAAATACGGAACATCTTTGAAGATATAGATAAGCTTGAAGATGTCCCGACCCTCAAGGAGGGGAGGAAGAAACATACGCATGTTAAGATTAGGAGTCGATGGAAACTAAAGATGATCAAGGAAGCAAAGCTCGAACAAGCTCCGGAAGGAATCTGTAGATAAGCCAGCAACACCGCCGAAGAACAAGCGACCGTCGCCGGAACCAAAAGCCAATTGAACACCGAAGGAGAGGTGAACCAACCGGAGCCAAAAGCCAGCCAAAGGTGCTAAGGAAGTCACCCATGCCAGAACAGACTCTCATCTATGGAAGACACCACGCCGGAAAACCGGTGAGACAAGGCGACGACTTTCTCTCTCTAAAAGATACAGAGAGATAAAGAGAGAGAAAACCCTTCTCTCTTATCGTGCTGGTGACAAATATTTATTTAGGTTAGATTTGAAGGCTACATTTCTATATGAAAAAGAAATAATATAATTATATCTTATATATTAAAATAGAAGTCATGACTTCTTTCATGTGCGATTTTTTAATTTGGACCATCACTTAGAAATCTTATTAAATGTATTTTATTAAGACTAATAATACATAGAGTTTTTAAAATACTTTAATCATAATATCTTTTGATATCTTTTCATTTTAATTTAAATTTTTAACAAATCTATTTTAAAATATTTTTACAAGATCTTCATTTTCAAAATTATATTTAAATATTTATACTAATTTCTAAATTAGTTTGAAATATTATTATACATTAATATATTTAGTTATCGTTTATAAAATGAAAATAAAATATTCTATAATATTTTATCTATTATATAATCATAATCAATCATATTAAAAGAAAAATATTATATTGAGATAAATATCATAAAATTGTATTAAAATTATAAAACTATAAATTTTATTTTCGTAAGTATAAAATATTTATGTTCAAAAATAAAATCTAATACGTTGGTAAAATGGGTTAACATTAGCAAACTATATAATATATGTATAAAAATTAACATGCATTTCTTTAAAGCTAATAATATAAAAATTTTGTAACTACTTTAATCATAATATATTTTCATTTTAAATATAATATAATATAATATATATTTTGATAATATAATATATTTTCATTTATATATTATATTTTAAAATTCTACTAAATCTGTGTAAAAATATTTTAACAATAACTTAATGTATTTTAAGTTATCATTTATAAAATAAAACATGAATAAATTATATCCTAATTTATCTACTTTATAGTCATGATCATGCTAAAATACAATTATTATACTTAAATAAATATGATAAAAGTATATTCCATTGATAAATTTATAAATTTTATTTTCATAAATATAAACCGTTTATTTTAAAAATATAATATGATGATAGAACGGCTTAAAATTAGCAAACTATATAATACATGTCTAAAAATTAACACATTTTAGACTTTTGTATATACAATAATATATTATCTAAAATGAATAAGCATAAAATATATTGGTAAAAAGAAATCCAGCTTTGAAAGACATGTCAGAATTTAACATAAATTAAATACAAAATAATTTTTAAATATGTTTTCTCATAAATATATTAATTTTTTTAATAACTAAATGCAAATACAATAAGATAAAAATATAATAAGGATTGACAAATTTATACGATTTTAAACAATTGATTAATTATAATATGTAAATTATAAAATTATTGTATTTGAAATAGTTATATAAATATTTAAGTATACGGTTAACGTTAAAAATATATACACTTGTGTTCTAAAACAATAATTTATGTATAGAAAAGTGAAAACAAACAGGCGCAGGTCAAAATGTAGTTGAGCTTTAAAATGTCTATTGAGCTTGATCGTGTCCCGACGGATATCTGAAGGAGCCTCACAATACAAAATAACACACGTATCTATACGCACATATATACATATACAGAGCCCTACTGCATGTCTGCATCGACAAAAAAAATGTTAAAACGCATGCCATGAATTTGTTTACCTGATATATATTTATATATATGCCAAGTATGTGTAGCAAAACCGGGCCTCGTGGTTTGGTGGCATAGGAATCTCAGCTGAGGTGCCCGCCATCACGAGTTCGAGTCCCGGCCACAGCGGATTTAACATGGTTTTCGTTTGGCCGCCAGGACCCTCCAGTTCCGGTTGGACGCGGTGGGATAGTCGGACTAAGGTCCGAAAAAAAAAAAAAAAAAAAAAAAAAAGTATGTGTAGCAAATGAATGACGTTTTGTCATATTGGTCGTGAAATGGCGTTGACAAAAGAGAAGCATCCAGCGTAGCTTCTTCTTAAAAAAAAAGTGGGTGTATCTTCTTCATTGCATACCAAGCATGCTATCCCTTTAGACAATCTATAAGAATATCGAAAATAAAACTAGTTCTACGTGAGTTAACTTTTCTGTCCTTTTTATAATCAGGAGATCACATATCGAAGTTCAAACTATTCTCCAAAGAGTGTTTTCAAAAATCGGACCTTTACCATTCAAAAGTTATACATAGGCCTAGTTATACATAGCCAACCGTAGATTAAAATTGCAAAGGAAATATTTTAACAATATTTAAAATAAATACTTATATAGTCAAGTAAAATTCTAACCTATGAGATTATATGTATTATTATTTGAATAATTTTCAAGAAAAATAACTTATGAACTTGTGAGATTTACTACGGTTATAACTTATTAACACATATATTTGTTTTTATTTTGTTTCATGGCCATTTTTAAAATATTAATGGCTCAAATTTAGCAAAATAAATAAAAATCTTACCTTCTGAAGATTGCCAAAAAACTGTGACCTTCTCAAGATATAGAAGGAGTACTGTAAAAGCAATATCGATAAGGTGAGTCATCGCCACGCATGTTGTCGAGTACGTACAACTACGAAGGCCCATCGTTTTTTTATTTTTATTCGCAACGTCACTAAATCGACCGTCTAATTCTATACCTACGTATATTATTTTTTATAAGTTACTTGTATGTATTTTAACGTAGGCTTTGACGACCGACCGCATTGCACCGCACCATTAGGCCTGGGAATTTAAATCAAAGCCCGCGGGGCTCGCCCCATTTGACCCGCCGTGGGGTGGATACGGGTCGAGCGTTTTTGAAAAAATCAAGTTGCGGGTGTAGGTGCGGGTTAAGAATATTTTATGCGGGACGGGTGCGGGTTGGTGGATTTTGATTTGCAGATACCCGCCAACCCGCAAAATAAAATAAAAATAAAAATGAAAAATACGATTTTTTTAGAAAAATAATTAAATTTTTTAAAAAAAAAATCAAATTTTTAAAAAATAATATAAAAAATTACTTATAAATATATTATTTTATAGAAAAACTAATTAAATAATTATTTTTTAATTAAAAATATAACCCGCGGGTCCCGCAGGTTACCCGCAAAATAAAGCGGGGCGGATGCGGGTATTAGTTTATTTCTTTGCGGGTTGAACGGGTCGAAATTTTAACTAAAAAAAAGAAACGATCCGCGGGTTGGCGGGTCGTGCGGGGCGGGTTGACCCGCGAATCCAGACCTACGCACCATCGTAAAAAGTAACAAAAACCTCTACACATATATATGTATATATATGTTTTTGTTATTAGTACAACTGCACTACAGTTCTTCTGCACGTTAACATTCAGAGCCTTAATAAGTGGCATATTTTTGTACAATAGTAAATTCTTTTTTTAAAGCGACTTTCATATTAAAAACACTGGAACAGATGTTTTACAGAGATAAACATAGAAGAGAAACAAAAAAAGAGGTACAACTTGAAAGTAAAGCAAAAAGAGACACCAAATCCGAATATAATAAACCTTATACGGGGATAAACAGCAGTGGACAAGAGGGATTCAAGTAAAATGGTACGACAACACCTATTCAGCTGGAGAATGGTCAGACAACACAGACAAGTCGCGAGAGCAACTCCGGGCCTTACATTATGTTCACCTTTCGGATTGTTGTTAATCCAGAGAGGAGCCAAAGCTACCTCACTCTCACTCACACTTATACAACTACTGGCTACTAAGCACATAAAACCGGGCTGCAAAGAAGGCAGTCATGACAAAGGTGGAAGAGAACATGTACTGAAAAGAAAAGGAGATCACCTGACAGAGCAATCAACTGACCGCCATGTCACTGGGATGGAGAAACACCTAAGCATGCCATCTCTGTGAAACTAGAGAGCACCGAAGACCCACGAAGCTAACCAAGCTCCACACGTACTCCTAACTCTAAGAACTAGAGCAGGTTCTTTTCTTTACCTAAACAAGCGAGAACTGCCGGAGATAGACGGAGACCACGCACCAATGTAAAACTTGATAACCACAACCAGGAAAACCAAAGGGAGAGGAAGGCAAAGGACGAAGAGGAGATCGGAAAGCCACCGCCTGAGAACCATTCACCGAACAGCAGAAAGAACCAGACCCATCTCACGCGCCGCCGGGAATCAACCAATGACACCGCCATAGGAGAAAACACTGACGCGCTCTTCAGAAATAAAGTCGAAAGTCCGCCCTTGAGGGCTGAAGAGGACCACTCCCTTGCCGAGACACCAAGGCAAAGAAAAGGAAGCCAACGACAGCCACACCTCACCAACGCAAGACCATACCAGATCTGAGCCAGGAGAGTCGAAATCACACCCCACGCGCCTTCAAAGCCGGACAACACCGCACAGATAAAGATATCTACCACCCAATAAGCGAAGCCCACCCTAAGAGCCGACTCCAACCACTTCCACGTCTCCCAACACCTCGTCGAAACACCGGAGCAACACGGCGTCAAAAGGAACCAAATTCTGCCAGATCTGTTTGATCAGTTTAAATAATTACAAAACAATTTTAAAAATTAAATGGCATTGATACTCCTCTAAATACTAAACAAAATAAAGGGAATGTAAAAAAAAGTTGTTGTTTTAATTGTATTGATTGATATTACTAGCAGCATATTCCTTTCGTTTCAGTTTAGTTGTCGTTTTAGATTTATATACATAGATTAAAAAAATAATTTTGCATATTTCTAAAATAAAAACATCATTATCTATACACGTAACCGTATTTTAAACCAAGAAAAAAATAAACTTTTACAATTATTGTTAATAAATTTTGCATTGAAAACATAAAACGATACTTAGACCATCTCCAATGTATTTCCCTATTTTTTCTTCTAAAATAGGGAAACTCTATAATAAAGATGGATTTGTCTCCAATGTATTCCTCTATTTCTTTCTCTAAAAATGAATATTCTTGATATATTTTTTTCAAATTTTACAAATAGAACATTTTATTTGTAAAAGTTGAAAACCAACCCAATAGAGGAATGCTATACTTTCCTCTAAATATAGAGGTGAAAATAGCAATCTCTATTTTAGAGGAAGAAATAGAGTAGGATTGTAGTGATTTTATCTCTAAATGCTATTATAGAGACAAATATAGAGATGAGTTGAAGATGCTCTTAAAATGAAACAAAATTTTAGTTTTAAGAAGACGACTGATATGAAATGGAGGGAGCATTCATTAGAGTCAATTAGCTAAAAACCCATAAAAAGTTGGAAATTAGGTAAATACATGTGTTACAAAAAAAGAGATAAATACACATGATGTGACAAGTTTTGTGTCTATCAACAAAGATATCAAGGCGTTGGATTTAGGGTATTGAGTTAATTATAAGAAAAGTCGTAAATATGAGATGCAATTTCACTATTAATTAAAGAGTTTTTAGTAATTTAAACCTCCAACTATTTTTAGATCGGATAGAAAACCTCCAACTATATTTTTATGATTTTAAACCTTTAACTATTAAACCGTTAATGTCGTTAACCTTCCGTTAACAAAATCGTTTTTCCTTAACAGAGATTCGTTAAAATGAAACGCGACGTTTCATATAATCAGAAAACGACAAGAGATGCTTATAATTAACTTATATTTTAGTGATTTAATCCTCCAACTATTTTTAAATCAGATGGAAAACCCCCAACTATAATTTTATGTTTTTAAACCCTCAACTATTAAATCTTAAATGGCTTTAACCCTCCGTAAAAAATGTTTTTTTTTCTGAACAGTGATCCGTTAAATCGAAACGCAGTGTTTCATTTAATCACAGATGTCACAAAATGCTTTAAATCCCTTTTATCAATGGGCATGAAAACTCACAATTCATCTAAAAAAAAAGGTTTTTCTTCATTTTCAAGAACCATCTATAATGAAATAAGTAAAAAACTCAGTTATTTTTTAGTTTTTGCTTTTCTATTCAACTTTTAAAAATAAGGTTAAAAAAAGGACGAAGAATACTATTTAAAAGTTGAGATAAATCAAGAAAAAATTTATTTGTTTCTAACATTATTTTTTCTCATGTTTATTTATTTTATTTATCAAAAATGTGAATTTTGTAATGTTTAACCTAGCCTATACATCTCTTCACATTTGAAATTTTATTTAGAATTTATCAAAAAAGTGAATTCTATGTAAAATTTTGAGTGTAAAGAGATGGATAACCTAAGTTAATTAACAATCTAAAATTCATCTTTTTGATAAATAAATGAATAGAAAAGCAAAAACTAAGATTAAAAATAATTGAGTTTTTTACTTATTTCATTTTAGATGGTTCTTGAAAATGAAGAAAAACTTTTTTTTTTGAATGAATTGTGATTGTTCATGCCTATTGATTAAAGGGGTTTAAAGCATTTTGTGACATCTGTGATTAAATGAAACACTGCGTTTCGATTTAACGGATCACTGTTTAGAAAAAAAAAACATTTTTTACAGAGGGTTAAAGCCATTAAAGATTTAATAGTTGAGGATTTAAAAAACATAAAATTATAGTTGGGGGTTTTCCATCCGATTTAAAAATAGTTGGAGGTTTAAATCACTAAAATATATGTTAATTATAAGCATCTCTTGTCGTTTTTCTGATTATATGAAACGGCGCGTTTCGTTTTAACGGATCTCTGCTAAGGAAAAACGATTTTGTTAACGGAAGGTGAACGGTTTAATAGTTGAAAATTTAAAAACATAAAAAATTAGTTGGAGGTTTTCTATCCGATCTAAAAATAGTCGGAGGTTTAAATTACTAAAACCCCTTAATTAAACTAAAAAAGTAATCGTCGGCAAAGATTTAGCCAAAGTGGGGCCAGCCCCGTAAAATAGAACGGTCAACTGCCAGTTGGTCAATAAGAGTGGAACCCACAAGGTTGTTACACATTGATGACGTGGCCCAACCGTTCGTAGCCGACATCAACGGACCAACCTCATTCATGTATCTTCCGACATTCACTTTGGTTCCTCTCTAATCTTCTTAACCTTTTTGAGGTCTCAATTTCGATATTACATGATTTCCTCCCTACATAATTTTCTAGTAAACGCTCTTTTTGTTCATACAAGAGAAACGTTACTATTTATCCCTATTCGGTGAAAGCGCTAGGGGCTAGTCGGACGGTCAGGTTGGACCTATCGCCTAAAGAGAAAATCAGGGATTAATCGGAAATTATGTGGGACAGAATTTTTAGATGATTTACTATGTTATAAAATATATTAGGCAGCCGCCTAGGCGGCTAGGCAGTCATTTAGGCGGCTAGGCGATTTAGGCGGACATTTATGCAAATAAACCGATTTGGTATAAATCGGAGCGGAAAAGTGCTGATTTTTAGAACAGGGCTATTTATTTGCATGTTCATAACACCACACATTCACCAATATATTTCTCTAGTGTCAATTATTGGCCCACAAACTCGTAACTTTCTAATCATGAAAAATACTTTTTTTTTTTAAGGATGATAAATACTGATTTACATCTACTATTTAATAGTAGTAGAATAAATTTCTCCGCACTTTCTTATAGTACAGTGTGACTCAAAGGTAGTACAAACGACACTATTAGGGAATATCAGGACTTTATCGGTGAGACAAATCACTTTCAGGCGTAGCGCATGAAAGATGCAAACGACGAGTTTGATTACGTTACGTCATGTACACCTGCGCAGAGAGTTTTTTTTTTTTTTTTTGAGATGAAAGGCTTCACCTGCGCAGAGAATAAAAAGCTACATGCTTTTTTTTTAAGTAGCTAAATGTATTTTTGTATGTTTGATTTAATTACCTACTAGATTTTAACCCGCACGTTCGTACGAATATTTTTTCATTTTATAAATGAATTTGATATTGTTAGAAATGTTTTAAATATATAATTTGTATTTTGGTATTATATGTTGTGTAACTTTATAATATTATTGTTTATATTTTTTATTCGGTATTATTAATATATAGTGACTTATTTAATACCTTTTACTTTGTTATTAATTTTTATTGCTTACTAATATATTTTCGAGTTAGGTACAATAAAATAACAATATGAAATAATTAAATAGATAACCTTCTTCAAAATATGTTTTCTCTTTAATATATACATTTTTGATAAAATACATTTTTAAAATTTATTTATTTATATTATAGAAAAATATATGTTTAAGATATGTTTAAGATAATTTATATTTACATGTTGTGCTTAAAAAAATATAGTTTAACATATATTATTTTAGTATTTTACGGGATTTTTAAGTAGAAATACTGTTTTAATATTATAACCCTATTATTTTAGTAAATTTTATATATAGTAGCATCTATCGTATTATTTTAGTAAATTTTATTGATATAAGATTTTTTGTATGTTATGATATTAAGTTTTATTTTTATTTTAATTAATATTTCAAAATATTAGATTGCTTTAATTTTTATAACATATATAGTTTGTTTTCGTAGTGCATTTAAATTTTTTTTATTATTTATAATCTATGATTTTATATTTTGTAAAATTTAAAATATTATTATTTTGAGGTTGAATATTTATTTTTAAAATTTTATATTTTGTCAAGAAAACTTTGAAAATTACACTACTATTTTTGAGTTTGAAAGATGACATGAATTTTAAATTTTTTTTGTTACTACATTAATACATTATTTTATAAAGATATTTGAATTTTTGGTAATATTTTCTAAATATTTTTCAACAAATTTTGTTATACTTAAAAAATATAATTAAAAATTGATTTGTCATTAATATTTTTAATAAATTACTAAAATTTCATATTTTCCTAATAACATTTTTTTTAATACTATATGTACTAAAGGTTATTATAAACTATTATATATTGTATATAAACATTTTAAACAATATATTGTTGAGAGTTTCTAAAAAAGAAAGATAATATGTAGTTGTAGATATAAAAGTTTAACCTATGTTAATAAATTTATTTTGTATAAAAATATTATATAGTTTACCAATTTAACTCATTTTAATGATGAGTGATAATTTATTTAAATGAAACAATTTTAAAAAAAAACTAAAAGTTGTTAATTTACCTATTTAATATAATTTTATCATATTTAATTCATATAGCACTTCTATTTTTATATAATACATAATATAATTATATAATTTATAAAAAAAATATAGTATATAATTTTAATTTTATTTTTGATAATAAAATTTTAGTTAGCATTGATTTATAATAATATTATATTACTAATTACGAAATTAATTATATGTTATTTTATAAAAATATTTAAATTCTTCATTAAGATTTTATTAGATTATATCTCAACAGATATTTTTTATAATTAAAAAAAAATCAAATTTATAGTTGGTTTATTATTAATGTAAATAATCAAATATATCATATTAACTAATTTCTTAAGTGGTCCTACTATGACTTGTTAATGGTACATAAAAATATGATCTTAAATTAATAGATTAGATATAACTAATTACGAAATTAATTAATATGATATTTTATAAAAATATTTAAATTCTTAAGTAAGATTTTGTTAGATTATTTCCCAACAGAGATTTTTATAATTAAAAAAATCAAATTTATAGTTGGTTTATTATTAATGTAAATAATCAAATATATCATATTAACTAATTTCTTAAGTGGTCCTACTATGACTTGTTAATGGTAGATAAAAATAGGACCCTAAATTAATATATTAGATATTTATAGAAAAAATGAACAAAGAATATGAACATAGTGGAACATGAACATCGTATTAAAATGATTTTTTTTCAACCGGATCAAATAAGCCAGAATTAAACAAAAAAAAAATACTAGTTACTTCCTTTTCATCTATTTTTAATCAAAACATAAGTAAATAAAACACAAAACGTTTAGCAAAAAAAACAATGTAAAAATAATAAATAATATGATGAGATGAAGCATTCGTCCTTATTTTGCTAAACTATCTTTATACATTAAATAAATGGACTGAATTTATTATTCATTATACTACAAAGTATAGAAAAAAATCAGAAAAATACTATGGCAGAATCTCGTTATATTGCAATAGGAACTAAACTATTACGTTCAGTTTTGTCATATTGTGCTAAAAGATTTCATATTCTTATAAAAAGACAAAAATTATAAGTAAAAGTTTGTTGGAAAAGTTTATGATCTAGAGGCTAAGAGTTAATAATTTTTTAGTGCTTTGAGGTTCCATTCTTAAAATATAATTTATTTTGGTTTCATACTATTATCATAATTTTCCAAATTATTTAAAATATACAAACTTCGGCTCTGAACCTAAACTTTAATGGTAAAAAGAAATATTAATGATTACATCAATTACATTTCCCCCGTTTGATACTATTGTTCGTAAGCATATAAAAGTGCAGGACTAGGAATTTTATCTGTTAAATTTGATTCGATTTCATCTAAAAATATATGCAATCCGTAAAATTTTGAAAGAAACAAATACTAAAAATCAATATCCATTAAAAATAAAATAAATCACAAATATTAAAATTTTAAGAACTGGATATCTGCTCCGCTTCAACAAATATATAAATACATATATATATATATATATATATATATATATATATATATTGATTAAATGTAGAATTTTAAATGTATGCGTTTATATAATTGTTATTTTAACGTATGATTTAATAAACTTTATTCACATTATTACTTATAAAAGTATTACAAGTAAAAAATAAAAGATTTTTTTTATGATACTTATAACTTTTTTCTTAAGTTTATCTATCTTATAACTAATTTTAAAATTTACAAACATATAATTTCACTGCTTTTTTATATCATGTAAAATATTTTAAAGAAAAAATTATTCGATTTTTTTTTAGATTATTTGTATTAATTAAAACGAAAAGATATATTCGTAATTATTCGTAAATATCTACAAATATTTACATATTTTTTGGATATTCGTAATTTTTTGTAGCAAAACAAATCAAATCTTTTAATATTTATAACATATGAAACAAATAACAAATACCTTTGAAAATCTGGTTATCTGATCCCTGTCTAGTCCTATAAAAGTGTATTGATTAAACCAGTAAGCACATTTGACCAGAAAGAGTGTACATGTGGAGCTGACAACGAACCGAGACGACGCTAACTAGGGGCAACACTATACACGGCTCCTCTAGTCACTACCACGTCACCCTCTCCATTTTAAGAAGAAAAAAACCTTGTCATCATTCTTTTTCTAATAACTTTATTTCTTTATTTCTGACATCAATTTTTATATATTAAATTATATTCCAATCCAAAACAAAGAAGTTAATACTATATCTGTTTCAAGTTTAGTTATCGTTGTAGAGTAAAATTTTTGTTTCAATCCAAAAACAGAGAAGTTAATACACTATACACGGCTCCTGCCTGTATTAACTCTGCTCCAGCTCCGGTGGAGGACGCCGCTGTAGATCGTCGTTTATGGCACCACGGGGATGGGGTTTACAAACCGACTTTTTCAAGTAAAGCAACATGGGAGCAACTTAGGGTTCACTACCCCAAAATCTCTTGGTGCAAAGTTGCTTGGTTTCAACAGAGTATACCTCGGTTTGCATTCATAACATGGTTGGCTTTTCAGGATAGACTGTCCACGGGAGCGAGAAGTAGAGTTTGGGGTTGTGTTCAGCTGTGTCTCCTTTGTGGTGAACCAGATGAGACTCGTGACCACCTATTCTTCGCCTGCCCTTACTCTTTTACGGTGTGGATTGATGTAGTGGGCTTTACGTTGGGATCTCGCGTGAATCCTGATTGGGCTATCACTGTCACTTCCCTTCTTTCTCCTCGCAGGAAGGAGATCGATACTTGCCTCCTCAAGCTTACAGAGCAAGCTAGCATTTACAGTATCTGGCGCGAAAGAAACAGTAGGCGTCACCATGGAAATCCCCTTAGCGCTGGCCAGATGGTCCGATACATTGATAAGACCATTCGGAATAGGATCTCTTCCCTCCGACACAGGAAGCCAGCCTTCTATAGCGCCATGATGCAGCAGTGGCTTGCTAGGACTACTTAGTATTCTTATGGTTTTTGTTTCCTCGCTACGACTTGTGTTTCTTTTCATGAAAGCATAAACCTCAGTGGCCTGTATTTTTTTCTTTGTTCATAATCAATTTAAAATTTCAACAAAAAAAAAAAATTTCGTTTCAAAATAAGTATTATTTTAGAATTTCAATGTAAAATTTATTGATAATATTCTCCCGTCTATTTTTCTATTGGTTGAAATATGGTTAGGTGTATTGTTAATGATATTTTTATTTTGAAAATATGCAAAATTAAATATTTACCAAATATGTGTGCATAAACCTAAAACGATAATTAAAATGAGTATCAGTTACAAGTTGAGTTGAACAAAATCGTCCAAAATCAAATGTTACATTACTAACTTTGTTACTCTATCCTCTTCAGACTCATTTTGCTAATTAGCTTCAAATTCTTGGAATATCAGTTCCATGTTCTCATCCTTCAACAACATCCACTAGTAGGTGGGATTGGTTTCGTTTCCTCGGTTGTCAGGACTACCCATAGCATTGTCGAAGTAGATGGTTTTTCTATACACTTGCCGAACATGTAACTTTCACTGATCCTTTAATGCGCGACAAAAAAGAGAAAAAAATACTATTACGATCATATTTGGCCTTCCTAAAATTCAAACACGTCTCTATCACTGAATTTTTTTTTTTTTGTCAACATTTTCATTTCATAAGAAATGAGAGTTATACAATGCCCATTGCTAGTGCCAGGTGATTACATATTGTTGTCTATTCCACCTTGCTTTTTTCGCTTGCTGATCAGCAGTTACAACAAGATATCAAGGAACTTGATAAAAGGAGAGCCTATTTTGCTTAGCTATGTTCACTATATCCTTAACTATGGAGGTGGCTTCGTTTATGTGAGTTGCATGCATTCTTCCTTCCATAGCTTCCATTTTTAAACACTTGAATAGCTCCCCGCAATCTCCTATGAATGTGACATTATCATATCTGAGTCTTTGCGCTTGTTGAACCGCCAGCAACATGGCCATTGCTTCTGCTACCAGTGATGATGAGGTAGGCTCGATTGCAAAACTCGTATTTAAAATGATTGTTGCCTTGCTATCCAAAAAAATTCTTGAAACTTACACGAAATGGATAAAAGAAAACATATCATCACAGATCAAGGACCAGATGATGGCACTAGGACATGTTTCTCCATAACAAAAGGAGTCAGCAAAGACCACGTAGAGTCGTACACAATACGAGCACCATATGTCATCGCCAATTGTCGCCATTGGAAAATCAAGGACGAAACATACATACGATAAAGGAAGAATTCGGTTGCAAACAAATCCATCATATGATATGAAACACAAGAGCTAGCACCGGAAAAAGTCACCACTTCCACATCGGTGAAACATACACCAAGAACACATGCAAGGGCTTGAAGAAGAGAAGAATGGAAGAAATTCAGTCGATAAATCCATAGACAACCTGAGGACACCAAAGTAAGTTGGAGCCTCACACACCAAAACATCCCTCCTCGGCACGTGCCGCCGAGCAATAATCTCCTATACGATGAACAAAATAGAATTATACTGAGGTCCTAATTGTATGACTTTGGTATGATGTCCTTCCAACATGGATTCACGCAGAACATCGCGACACCATACTAACATGGTATATAGGAGAAATATGAGGCCCAAACTTAGAAGTCTTGCACCCCCTTAAAATGGGTACATGTACATCACACCTCCTATGGTGGTTGCCAAAGCTCCGAGTGATCCGGTAACTCCAGTGCTCTCTATAACCAGAAAAGACACCTTGAACCACGAACCGCATTAACTCTCGGATGCTACTTATTCTTGGTGATGAATACACAAGAACAAGCTCAACCCACCACCATATGCAATAACCAAGAGACAAATATAGACGATTGAAAAATGGATTTGTTCTAACAAACCCTAAAAGATGACTACTGTAATGACCCTGATTTTTGGTGAGGCCTTTTTGGCTATTATTAAAAAAATTAAAGCCCAATACTCTTTTCTTATTATGTCCCACATTGGAAGTTTAGAAAATCATCATCTCTTTCCTTCCTCTATAAGAAACTCCACCCTCTTCTCTTTACTCATCAAGTCAAAGTATTTCTTTGCGCGTGACGAGTTGTTGAATTATCCAACGACCAGTCACTAGTAAATTTTCCCGGTGGGCTTTCTGTGTGCGCTTCCGGCAGGATTTCTTGGCGAGCTTCCAGTGGGATTTCTGGACGAACTTCCAGCGGGTTTTTTCTAGTAAGTTTGCCGCCTTCATATTTCTAGTTATAGGAATCTATTTTAGGAAATTTGCTATTTTAGGAAAGTTTCTATTTTCGAGAGGTTTCATTTTAGAAAAAATTCCATTTTAGGAAACTTATTTCCGGAGAAGCTGAGCTCAAGTCGTTGATTCTCGTGTTGCAATTGATCTCAGTTGACCGCATCTTTCATTGTTCATTTCAGCCTGTGGCTAAGGTGAGGGCTACACCGTTAAATCCCGAGCTAGTTTAGTACTACTATTATGGAAAGTCTAGTTTCAAAACATGATCCGTCTCTGTGAATCGAGTCTGTTTGAGAGTCTTGCTTGGTTGTTTATTATTATTTGCTTGTTAAATTGGTAATAGGATAATAGAGGATTCAACGGTTGACTGATTGAATGAATTAAGAACTGTTATATATATATATATATATGTATACATAAGTCTGTTATGAGATTTTGGGGCACAAAGATGTTGTGCTAACGGCGCATTGTGTGGAGATTGCGGGACACAGAGACGTTTGTGTTAGCGGCGCATTGTATGGAGATTGCGGGGCATATGCACGTCTATGCTAGCGGCGCATTGTATGAGGATTGCGGGGGTACAAAGACATTTGTACTAGCGGCGCATAGGTGATTGCGAGGTACAAGGATGGACTCTTGTACTAGCGGCGCATAGAGTTGTATATTTATATCCGTATGAGGAGAATGCGGGGTGTATGATCTAGTTATGCACTATCAGCGCATTTGATGTTTTATGTGGTGTATTAGACGCCGTGTTTGTTTTATGCTAGAGCTATGCCTACATAGTCGTAGTGCTATGTACTGAATCAGTGGTTTGCGGTTTAGCATCTCATACGTCACTGGGTGACTCCCCTGTTGCTCATCCCTCTTTCTTCCCATTGCAGGTGAGCTTGTCGTGGATATCTGGACAGTTTGGTGTCTTGGGATCATTGTATTTTATTTTGGTTTTAATTAACTTTTCGATTTAATGTATTTGGTTTTAAATTATAAACTCTTTTTATTTGGAAATTATTTGATTAAAAGGTTTGATATTTTATTCGGTTTTATAAATCGGTTTAATTTGGTATTTTTTGTTAGTAGCACGCCGTTCTCGAGAGAGGAGGAGACGGGTGTTACAATTTGGTATCAGAGCGGGGTTCCATCCCGGGTCCAGGACGGCGATTTATGGGACTCGGATTTCAGCGGTTTTCAATGTTTGTTGGGGATTGGGAATTTCAAAATAAAAGTGACACCCTTCTGTCCAGAATCATTTGTTTGGTCGTTTGTATTTTTGACTTTATCTTTTGGTGTAGATGAAGATCAAGTTTCTGTTTGTTTCTTTTGCTTCCATCTCGCGTTCTTCTCTCTTTCGTATTCGTTGAAGTTTTTCTCGGGTTCCGTTATGGAATTCGGGACGAATTCCGATTAAGTGGGGAAGTATTGTAACGACCCTGATTTTTGGTGAGGTCTTTTTTGCTATTATTAAAAAAATTAAAGCCCAATACTCTTTTCTTATTTTGTCCCACATTGGAAGTTTAGAAAACCTTCCTCTCGGTGTCTCCGAGCTGCCCAAGCGGCCTAAATTACCAAAGTCTAGATGCGTTCCGACTCTCAATCGCTCATCAGAGCTATCAACTCGAAAAAAATATCTAATGGAGCTCTTTGGGGGTTCTAATGGATGTCGAGCTTCTATCATCTACTTTCGAATTTATCTTGTTTACTTTCATCCCGAGTGCTCAAAACTCTAGAGCTGATTCCCTAGCGAAATCAGCTCTCTGTAACAGCTCTTCTCCTATATTGTACTGAACTCCTCCGTATTAATGAAGTTTGTGTGTTGTTCACAAAAAAAAAGAAAAAAAGAAAACCTTCCTCTCTTTCCTTCCTCTATATAAGAAACTCCACCCTCTTCTCTTTATTTATCAAGTCAAAGTATTTCTTTGAGCGTGACGAATTGTTGAATTATCCAACGACCAGTCACTAATGAATTTTTCCGGTGGGCTTCCGTGTGCGCTTCCGGCGGGATTTCTTGGCGAGCTTCCAGTGGGATTTCTGGACAAACTTCCAGCGGGTTTTTCTAGTAAGTTTGCCGCCTCCATATTTCTAGTTATAGGAATCTATTTTAGGAAAGTTGCTATTTTAGGAAAGTTTCTATTTTCGGAGAGGTTTCATTTTAGAAAAGTTTCCATTTTAGGAAACTTATTTCCAGAGAAGCTGAGCTCAAGTCGTTGATTCTCGTGTTGCAGTTGACCGCATCTTCCGTTGTTCATTTCAGCATGTGGCTAAGGTGAGGGTTACACCGTTGAATCCCGAGCTAGTTTAGTACTACTATTATGGAGAGTCTAGTTTCGAAACATGATATGTCTCTGTGAATCGAGTCTGTTTGAGAGTCTTGCTTGGTTGTTTATTATTATTTGCTTGTTAAATTGGAAATAGGATAATGGAGGATTCAATTGTTGACTGAATTGAATGAATTAAGAACTGTTATGTATATATATATATATGTATACATAAGTCTGTTATGAGATTGCTGGGCACAAAGATGTGCTAACGGCGCATTGTGTGGAGATTGCGGGACACATAGACGTTTGTGTTAGCGACACATTTTATGGAGATTGCGGGGCATATGGACGTCTATGCTAGCGGCGCATTGTATGAGGATTGCGGGGTACAAACACGTTTGTACTAGCGGCGCATAGGTGGTTGCGGGGTACAAAGATGAACTCTTGTACTAGCGGCGCATAGCGCATTTGATGTTTTATGTGGTGTATTATACACCGTGTTTGTTTCATGCTAGAGCTATGCCTACATAGTCGTAGTGCTATGTACTGAATCAGTGGTTTGCGGTTTAGCATCCTATACGTCACTGGGTGACTCCCTTGTTGTTCATCCCTCTTTCTTCCCATTGCAGGTGAGCTTGTCGTGGATATCTGGACATTTTGGTGTCTTGGGATCATTGTATTTTATTTCGGTTTTAATTAACTTTTCGATTTAATGTATTTGATTTTAAATTATAAACTCTTTTTATTTGGAAATTATTTGATTAAAAGATTTGATATTTTATTTGGTTTTATAAATCGGTTTAATTTGGTATTTTTTTGGTTAGTAGCAGGCCGTTCTCGAGAGAGGAGGAGACGGGTGTTACAACTACGTTCCCCACCTCCGCCGAATCCACCTCACGTATGCTTCAGAACAGATACACGCCACCGGATCTGGTTACCTCATCGACGATTGACCTTCCACAGACATCGAACATGTCGGAGGGGAAGAGAAGGAGAGAAGAAGCAAAACTGAAAGAAGAGATAGAGAAGACGATGGCCGCTCACACCGGTAAAAGAGTAAATCCACTGTCATATGTGCATAAAATCACATGTGACTTTTTGTTTCA
Organism: Brassica oleracea var. oleracea; assembly: GCF_000695525.1. Taxonomy (NCBI): domain Eukaryota; kingdom Viridiplantae; phylum Streptophyta; class Magnoliopsida; order Brassicales; family Brassicaceae; genus Brassica; species Brassica oleracea. The sequence goes on from NC_027754.1 coordinate 15,709,695, forward strand.
ATATTCAAAAGTGGATAGAATTTCTATGCAAAGATGGGTTCTCTCTCTTTCTTCTAAAGAGAGATTTTTCTCTCTACATCCTCCATATTTGTTCACACATTTCTATCTTTCACAAATATGAAGATGGAGAGAGATTTTGTTTTTTGATGTTTATATTTTCGATCATAGATCGATTTCTCTTTCGCGTTAGGCGATTTCTCTTTCGCTTTGGCGATTTTTGTTGTGTTGTTTCAATTGATTTCTGGTCAAATCTTCATCTTCTTATTTATTTTCCTAGAATCAATTGAATAATAAAGTTTAAAGCTATGTCTGTAAATGAGCTTTTGTCTTTGAATTATCTTTCGTCAGCTTCTATTATATCCTGTTAAGTTAAAATCTCTTTGTCGTAGGATATGCTTCGTCTCCTTCCCTAGGAAATCAGTCTTTGCCTGACTGTTATGGTGAAGCTTTCCAGATGGTGAGGATTATGTTGATGATGGATTAAATTCGACTGGTTCAAAAGGGTTTCAGCAGAGTCGGCGTTTACGTTAACGGTCCGACAAAGACTCCTTTTGTGAATCAACTCGAATAATCTCAATTCTATAATCTGAAGATTCAAGGGGTTTAAATGAAAACGTCGGTTAAGGGTGAAAGAGGATCCGGTGAAACTTCCAACTTTCCGGCGACGACTACTGTTCATCAGAAAAAAGCAGGTGGCGTCGTGTCAGAATCTCCTATCCCCTGAAGCAATCAATTTCGACGTGTGTCATCATAGAAGAAAACGGTGAACCGCGTTGGTGACTAATCGATCTTCTGTAATCCAGTCGGTTATTGGGCTATAAAATTGTTAATGAATTAGAATTTGTATGTAATATATAAGTTTCACCATGTAATGCCTATTGGACTTTTCCAATCAATGGAAAATGTCGACAAAAAAAAAAGTTGGACTTGAGGTTTAATCATTAAAAATTAGTAGCTCATTGTGCAAAACATTACACATTAGGAACCATCCCAGCCCACTTGAATTAAAAAAATTATAACATAAGAACATATAGATAATAAAAACAAGCTATAAATGCGCAAATCATACCATCTTGTAACATAAAAAAAGTTTAAATAATCCAACTTCTGATTGTGCAGATCTCAGTCCTATAATATTGACTTTGTAACATTATCCGCATGACTTTTGTTGTATGGATTACGGGTCAAAGTTCTTCTGACGTAACAAGCAAACCTCATCGATTGCATTAATTTAAATGAATTCTTAATATAAAAATTTAAAGCTTAGTTTATTATAAACTTGTATAAAGATCATGGACTTTTGTTACTCTGTCTCTCAGCACGATTTTTGCGGTTGGTTGATAGCAGTTGTCAGACATTTTAAAACACAAGATCCATCCGTAAAGCACCACCGACCAGGGATAATTGGAACCGTCTCGTTCACTACCGATCGGGCCTGATCAGTTCTCTGTGCATGATTAATTTGCGCCTCGGCCCATAGAGCGGACTCTGTTTCAGCCAACTTAAGAGTATCTCGAGGGTCAATATCCAAATTGCTAAAAACCTTATAATTTCTCCCTTTCCATATATACCATAGAATCCATGCGAAATGGTGATCCTCCATTGCCACAGATCCACACCATAGAATCCATGCGAAATGGTGATCCTCCATTGCCACAGATCCACACCATAGAATCCATGCGAAATGGTGATCCTCCATTGCCACAGATCCACACCATAGAATCCATGCGAAATGGTGATCCTCCATTGCCACAGATCCACACCATAGAATCCATGCGAAATGGTGATCCTCCATTGCCACAGATCCACACCATAGAATCCATGCGAAATGGTGATCCTCCATTGCCACAGATCCACACCATAGAATCCATGCGAAATGGTGATCCTCCATTGCCACAGATCCACACCATAGAATCCATGCGAAATGGTGATCCTCCATTGCCATCCATATATACCATAGAATCCATGCGAAATGGTGATCCTCCATTGCCACAGATCCACACCATAGAATCCATGCGAAATGGTGATACCAATCACACAGATCCTTACAAAATCAAAAATTGGTTCCCACTAGATTTTGCGATTACGAGTGGAAAAATAAATATATAAAAAATTCTAAACTTTTTTTTTTGAATTTAAAATTTAAATTAAAATATTATAAATATAAAATATATACATTTTAGTTTTAGTTTAAATTCACTAACAATAACATAATTATAAAAACTTTAAACCAATATTATTCATTATAATTTCTTAAACATTAATATATATATTTATATGTATATACTTAAACGGAAAATATTATTTTAAAAGTTCTAATATAAATCTTCAAAAAAAAATCTTATTGACATTATAACTTTCGTTTAAACTACAAAAATAACAAATAATATAATTTTATTATTAATTTTATTTTAATAATTACTATATTTTATTAATAATAATGTGTTAATTTATTATTAAATCGCTGCAATATCTCATAATTATCCAGTCACAAATATTGCGCAAACGCAGCAATTTTTAACTGCTATACCAATCGTACAAATCGCTTATTAACGCTAGAAACCGCAAGTACACACGTCCGTAAACTCCTGCAACCGCTACATTTCAACTAGTCGGACCGGAATATGATATTCCAAAAATCCACGAAGCAAATGCAGGTGAAACGTGGCACTTAGTGGGGCACATTGACGGGTTTGTGAATGACAGACCCACCGGTCCATAGGAGGGGTCTCACGTTTGTGACTCGTCGGTTGTGAAGATGTTAGGTCTTTTGAGATTGTCAGATGTTTGATATATATGTGATTGGATTCTAAACTCAGTCATCACAGTGAGATTGAAGATGTTTGGGAAAATTTCAAATTCCATGTTAGTTGTACCATTATTTATGGTCATGGACATTTTCAAAATATTTTCTTCAGTAAAGAATCAAAAGACTTTTATACATTTGCTTTATAAATATATATATATATATATATAACTAAATAAATAATAAAAAATGAAAATCATAATTTTCTTTACAATTTTTGAATTATGTGTTTCAAATTCGAAATTTTTATAACTTTTTTTGAATTTTTTTTATTTTGTTTCAAATTTTATTTTTGAAATTCGAAAATTATTTTAGAAACTATTTTTAAAAAATTATTTTCATTTTTAGTATTTATTTATTAAAATTCTAAATCCCACCCTCTAAAACTTCTCATCAAATGTAGACCTTAAGTCCGGATTAATTAACCTTATAGGAATAAAAATTTATTTACCTTTTTAAAGTTAATGGTAAATACGGTTAATGTAAACATAAAAATTGACACTAAGAAAGTGGTAGATCAGGCTCCAATATGTATTGTTGACTAGTTTCAGAAGTTGCTAGAACATGTTATGATACATACCAAATGATTGTATCAAACGTTTGTAGTGTTTCCTGTGCTAATCCCGAAGTATTACATGAAGTGGTACAAGAAATTATACAGAGGTTAAGCTGTGTGGCAACTGCAAAAATACATAAGTGGACAATATGAGCTCGACCTATACCGTGAATTTGGTATTAACTGTCACCATTTAAGTCATAAACTTAGCGGCTGGAGTTTATCCAAAATCTGGTACACGTACAACTGGAAGATTTATTCTTGGGTTTACCTCTAGGATGAATTTCTAATTCCACCAACTAATAGGATTATGTTATTTTATATTTGATATCTTTTAAAAAAAGAAACAAAATATTGTCAAATTATATTATGTTCTTAAAATTAAAAGGTAAAAAAAAATAGTAGTAATTACAAAAAAAAAATACTTTTAACGTCGTCAGCAAAACACTAAACTCTAAATCCTAATCCCTAAACCTTAAACCCTTGGGTAAACCCAAACCCTTGGATAAATCCTAAACTTTAAATCAAAATCAATAAACACTAAAACACTCAAGGGTTTAGGGTTTAGGATTTAGGGTTTAGTGTTTTTTATTTAGAGTTTAGGATTTACCCAAGAGTTTAGGATTTACCCAAGAGTTTAGGATTTATCCAAGAGTTTAGAGTTTAGAATTTAGGGTTTAGGGATTATGATTTAAGGTTTCGTGTTTTGCTGACGACGTTAAAAATATTTTTGTTATTTAAATTTCTGGAACCACTATTTTTTTAACTTTTTTATTTTAAAAACATAATATAATTTGACAATATATTTTTTTTAAAAGATATCGAATTTGAAATAATGAAATCTTATACATCAGGGTGAACCCAACAATAACTCCAATTACACAATCTCGACAAATCACATATATCTAACAAATAATAAATGAAATCTACATAATATCTTTTACCGAGACATAGCTGAAACTTATCCCTACCAAAAAATGGAAGTAGACAAAAAAAAAAAAAACTAGCGTGTGGGTAACATTGGTCATATTTGCTTCTCCTTGCTGCACTGTTTGGTCTATCATTATACTGTTTAGGGTAGTTTTTTAATATCCTACTTCTTTTAGTATATTGAACCAATTCACTCTATGATATCGGAGAGAACTTAGGTTCACTCCCTAGGGTAAACCTTTAAATTCATCACATCCTTTAAGACCAATTTATGTGACACATAGATTATTAATTAAAAAATATTAAATTAAATAAAAAATAGCTACAAAAAATAAAAACGCTAATTTTAACGACGCTAACGCTTCCAGCTAAACCCTAAACTCTAAATCTTAATTTCTAAACCCTATACCCTAAATTCTAAAAAATTCAAACCCCTAAACCCAAACCCTATACCCTAAACCCTAATCCTAGACCCTAAACCCAAAAACTAGACTATAAACCTAAACTCTATACCCTAAACCCAAGTCGTAGACTCTAAACCCAAACCGTAAATCTTAAACCCAAATTATATACCCTAAACCCACCTTAACCATAAGTCCAAACGGTAAATCCTAAACCCAAACCGTAAATCCTAAACCTAAAACCTATAACTAAACCCTAATCCTAGACCGAAAACCCAAACGGTAAACCCTAAACCCAAATCCCAAACTTAGATGCTATAGGGTTTGGTTAAAGTTTACGGTTTAAGTTTAGGGTCTAAGACTTGGGTTTAAGGTATAGGATTTCGGTTTATAGTCTATTTTTTGGGTTTAAAGTATATAATTTGGGTTTAGGGTCTAGGATTAGGGTTTAGGATATAGGGTTTAGGTTTAGGGGTTTGAATTTGGGTTTAGAATTTAGGGTATAGGATTTAGAATTTAAGATTTAGGGTTTAGGGTTTCGCTGGAAGCGTTAACGTCGTTAAAATTAGAGTTTTTATTTTTTGTAGCTATTTTTTATTTAATTTAATGTTTTTTAATTAATAATCTATGTATCACTTTGAATGATCCTAAAAGGTGGGGTGAATTTAAAGTTTCACGGGTGAACTTTAAGTTTTGTCCATATATTTAGCCATGCTTTTTGTTTTCTTGTATTCGGCCTGCTCAGCAGATTTGGATACTTATATTAATTATTGTGAGGATAAAGAATAATAAATTCCATGAAAACATAAACTCATTGGACAGCAGAAGATAGGATCAATGAAGTGAGCATATATATATGCATGTATGATGTATGCATGTTAGTTGGTAGTTACAAGTTTAGTGGGTTTCTTGAAAATTAAACAATTAAATATTACTCCTTAATTGACCCTTTCTTTTATTTATGAGTTATCCTTTTGTTAGTTCAAAAAAAAAAGAGTTATCCTTTTGTAATATATTTGCTTCTATCTCCAACAAAAAAAACTTTATTTTAAGGGTGGATGATATTCAAAATGATGATTTTAAAATTGGATTACTCCAAAAAACTTCAAAAATATCTTTAAATATTTTTTTATATTATATTTAGTCTTCACCTTTAATAATAATTGATTATAAGCATTAAAATTTGATAGTAAATAATAAATACACGCTAAACATTAAAACATAATATTTATAACTTTAGTTTCACCAAAAAACAAATCCTTAATTTTTTTAAAGAAAATATATCAAATAGAAAAAAGAGTCACAAAATGGTTCAGTTACACATGCATAAAACTTCTATTTTACGTAATATTATTTCAAATTAATAATTTCAATTTTTATTTTAACATATTATATGGTTATATGTACTAATAAAATATATATAGTAAAGGTATATTTAAATATTTAAGTGAAAATATAATTATAAAATAAAAAGTAGTACTAAAATTAATATTAGTAGAAATATATGTAAGCTACATAATTATAAAAACTTAACTGAAAATTAAATAATGTTTTGAGGTTTGAACAATGACCTCAAATTGAAGGTTTGAGAATTTGTTACAAGACCAAAAATCTCAAAGTTTGATGGTTTGAAGATCTGTTGGAGATGCTCCTCATTTTAAAATTAATTTTTGCTTCCAATTTATTAATTTCTATTAAGAGGTGTGTTTTTTTTTTTTTGACAGCAAAAAAAAAAAAAAACACACCTCTTAAAATTTTGTAGTAAAAACTTAAAACAAGATTGACAAAAAAACATGATTAAGTATTTTCATTCAATCTATTAAAGAAATAGACATAGAGAACATCTGGCGAAATATGGCCGTCCACTGTGATTACACTTGTTTGATCTGAAGCAGAAGCGGCCTGATCGGAAGTCGTTAGGCAGGCTATTGGTCAAAAGCTACAGTGGCGAGGCAGGTAATGGTTTCACTACTCCACAGATTCATGGCTTAAACACAATATTTATCTTCTCTTATTAAAAGTGCATCATTTAATGTTTATGCATATAATCGGCCTTGTTTTACTAGTTGCTTCCGGTCTGAGAATATTCCGGACCGGCACTGGTCTGAAGAGGAGCTAAACAAAGTATTTTTTTTTTGAAACAAAGTATATATAGTTTCTGATAGTCTGCATTTGTGAGTTATAAGTGAACCAAAAATATTTCAAAAATAGAATTAAGAACGACAACATTATTGGCCCAATGATGATGGATTAATTTAGATTTTTAATGGTTTTATTAATATACCGTAGAGTAAAGACATGGTAACTACGTCATTATACGATTAGAATTAGGCCTTAGCAAAAGAAACCGGAACCGAAGAACAGAACCGGAACCGAACCGAAATATCCGAAATCGGAACCGGACCAGAACCCTCAAATATCTGAACGGTTTCTATATTTTTATATCCAAAATAACCGAACCGGAACTAAACCGAAAACCGAATGGATACCCGAATATATAAAAATATTAGTTATGTATACATATAATATAACTAAATATATATTTTTTAATTTAAAGATCTGTTAAAAGTATCCAAAAATAGTTAAGGATAACTAAATTATTATAAAGTATCCGAACTACCCAAAAGTATCTGAAACTATCCAGAAGTTTTATCCGAAATATCCAAAGTAATCTGAAATATCCAAAATTCTTATCTAAATCATTCTAATTATTTGATATTTTACCCTAGATAACCGATATTTTACCCTAAATAACCGATATTTTATCTGAATTACCAAACTATCCGAACCCGAACCGGAACCAAATGAGAACCAAATATTTTTTAGGTATTTCTCGGTTCCTAGTTTTACTATCTGAAACGAACCGAACCAAAAATAGGTCAAGTAGTGAATGAATCCTCTAGCCCCCTACTAGAACTACCCGAAATCCGAAATACCCAAACCGAACCGAACCGAACCAAACCGAACCAATATCCGAAATGTCATGTTAATAAATGATTAACCAATGCGAGGATTCACTTTCAGAAAAAGCTTTATTTGATGTTAATTTTCTTACAAGCGTTAAAGATCCGAACCGATGACCAATTTTGTATTATGATTTCTTGATTGTAGTCTAGCTTTTCTTTTAAGAAATATTTTTGAGTTGGCAAATCAATTAGACTGAATTAGTTACTCAATTATTTGTATATAATCCAAATACAGGGGTTTCTGGTTTGGGCCAAACGGATAACGTAAAGATATAAAAACTTCGTTGAAAATTTCCACGTTTAAACGGACAGAGATCAAACCGGTAGGTCCAGTACGACCGAAGCCGAATCTATAACACGTGTGATCACTTGAGAATAAAATTGCAATATCTGTGGAACCTCTAGGTTCACCACCTACCTAATAGTCAATAACAAATTGACAATAAGTCATTATGTTTTTGAAAAAAAAATAAAAAAAAATATATATAATAATAATAATAATTACCAAAAATAAAGAATTTTTTTAGCGTTGTTAATGCTGTCAGTAAAACCCTAAATCATAAACATTAAACCCTAAATATTAAACCCTAAATATTAAACCTGTAGATAAACCCTAAACTCTTAGATAAATTGTGTACCATTAGATAAATTCTAAATCATTGATAAACTTCGAACCATTGGATAAAAATCCTAAACTATTGGATAAACCCTAAACCCTTAGGTAAATTTTAAAACATAAACTCTAAACTCTAGGATTTAGAATTTATCCAAAAATTTATGGTTTACCAAAGGTTTAGGATATATTATCTCGGGTTAGAGTTTATGATTTAGGATTCATGGTTTACCTTAGGATTTAGGATTTATCCAAGGGTATAAGATTTACCCAAAGGTTTATAATATAACCAAGGGTTTAGGGTTTACCAAGGATTTAGGGTATAGTGTTTAGGGTTTAGTGTTTCTGATTTAGGGTTTAAGGTTTTACTGACGGTGTTAACAACGTTAAAATAAATTCTTATGTTTTTGGAAATTATTACTATTTTTTATTTGTTTTATCCTTTTTATTTCTAAAATATAATGTAACTTGTCAATTTGCAAAAAGAAAACTTCAAAAATAAAGTGATGAAGTTTCAAAGTTGCATAAAACATAACCAATAAATTTAAAAAAGATAAACTATTTCTTTACTTTAATATCAAATTTATTGATGACAAAAAAAATCAAAATTATTTTTCTATACTTTCCTTTTTATGAAACTGTATTATATATATTATAAAATATTTTATTTTTTAAATTTATAAATATTTTCTTTATCATATATGTTATTTGAAAAATATAAAAGGGAAATTAAATAAAAAATAAATTAAATTAAATGTAATTTATTAAAAATATCTTAGCTTATGTTCTTTAAATTATTTTGTAATCATTTGAAAAATGGATTGATTTCAATAAAATGCTTAGTACTTTTAAAATATATATTATGTTGTTTAAGATTATCTTTTAAGATGGAAGATTATTTCTTTACTTTAAAATCAAGATTATTTTGTGAACTTTCTTTTTCATGAATTACACTATATATAAAAAATATTTTTGTTTTCAAAATTTATAAATTTTTTTAGGGCAAATCTCCAAAATAACACATTTCTAAGTTTATGTCACAAAAATAGCCCTCAAAAATTAAAATGACCCAAATAGCATTTTAACTTTTGAAAAATTTAACTTTTTTTTATTTTTCAAAATTTGAAATCTTATCCCCAAAACCCCACTCCCCAACTCTAACCTAAACCTTAAACCCTAAACCATAAACCCTAAACCCTAAACCCTAAAACCTAAACTCTAAACCCTAAACTAAACCCTAAACCCTAAAACCTAAACTCTAAACCCTAAACTCTAAACCCTAAACCCTAAACCCTAAACCCTAAACTCTAAACCCTAAACCCTAAACCATAAACTCTAAACCCTAAACCCTAATGTCTAAATTAATTTACCATTGGGGTATAAGTGTATATTTATCTCTTTTGATAAAACATTAAATGTTATTTTGGTCATTTTTATTCTTAGAGGCTATATTTGTGACAAAAAAATTTTTAGTGCTATCCTAGTCATTTTTTCTTTATTTTTATTATATAGGTTACTGAAAAAAAAAGAAAACCTAACTAAAAAAAATAAAAATAAAGTAAAATAAAATAAATATTTAATAACAATAATTAGATATAATTGATTCATTAAAAATATCATCGTAATCAACCACTATAATAATTAACGTTAGTGCGACATGTACTGTTTTATCAAATAATATTATAGAGATTTGGTCGAAATCATTATAAGAAAATCAGTAACAAGAATTAAAGTAATCCGATCTTTGTATATGAAACCACCTAGTATTCTATAAACCGAATTTCAAAAATAAATAAGTAAAAAAATAGTACAAAAAGCTGATCGAACGTCATCATTCCAAGTAAATCTTTCGTCATTGTAAATTACGATAATGATTAGTTCTTACAGTTTAGATAACTGGTTATTACCATTTATATAAATGGACAAACACAGCAAAAAGAAAAGAGATAAAATTAGTGATTAGCGGGAGAAAATAGTGATTAGTTAATACCGTTATAGTGGTCCATCTGATTTGTCACAATTGTAAAGACAGGCCAATAACTTTCGTCCGCAAAACCTCTGAGATTTCTCATCCAATAGGTGAAAAGAGCACCTAAAATATAAGATAAATTTTATAGGAGAGCATTTTTTAGTTTATTTTAACAAACAAAAGTTTTCACGGAAAAAATGATTAAAAGAAGTTTTTCTTTTAAATAGGAAATAACACTTATATCTTCAAAGTTAGTGAGTGCAGTTTTGGAGGTGTGATTTAAAAACCATTAAAATAAATATTAAAAATTAAAAAAAAATAAAAGTAGTTTCAAAAAGGATTTTTTAATTTAAAAAAAAAAATTGTAAAAAAAATTGAAAAAAAAATCTAAAATTATAAAACATTTTGAATTAAAAAATATATAATTCGAAACTACAAAAAATATTTTTATTTATTTTGATATTTTTATATCTACATATATATATATATAAAGCAACGGGTAGCGAGGTTTTTACCTCTTTAATGAAATTTTTTTTAGACTTTTTTGTGCAAAAACTTAAAATAGACTATTTGAGAAATTTTTTCCTAAATATAAACTAATCAACATTATTCTTACTGATCCAAATAATCTAATTATTATTTTTTTGGCAAAAAATAATCTAATGATTATTTTTTTGGCAAAAAATAATCTAATGATTATTTTTTTGGTAAAAAATAATCTAATTATGTGTATTAACTATTAACAAAACGCTTTTGAAAAATTATAGATATTTTGGTTACTTGTATATTTTAATTTACATATTCAATATTTTGTCAAAAAAACTATGTGTAGGGTAAGAAAACAAGAACTGCAATCAATATTTGATTTTTTTTGTGTGTTTGATAATGAAATTTGAAAGAAAACACCGAAGCATTTTCTTCTTTCACATCTATCTTATTAAATTAAAAGTAACTTTGGAAATTGTTTGGAAACAAGAATAAAATTATAAAAATATATTTAATTTTTTGTTTGAAAACATAGATAATAGTATATTTTTAAAAAACTAATGAGCTTAAATTGGAAATCCATTATATTATGAGAAATTATCTATCTGGGATAACTTTAAAATATACAAAATGAGACAATCCAATATCTAAAATATTTTTTGATTAAAAAAAATCATAAACCAATATTTGAACTTTATATATATATTTCAAATCAAAATAATAATTTACAATAGATTTATATCAAAAATTGATTCAAAATATACATATATTCAAAAATTGATTTTTACTAAAATATTTTCTGGTAACCATTATAAAAGAAATGTTTTCAATATATATAATAAAAATATAATACAAAACCCAATTTCAAACACTAACTTAAATTATGTTTTTTATCTTTCACATTAAGCTTTAAAAATATAATATATATGATTATTTATATGATACTATGTATAAAATACTATTAATTATATGATTACTTATATCATGGAACATAAAAAATACGATTTATTATATGTTGAAACATATATGATATATAATAGTGATCAGGGGTGGGCATTCGGGTACCTATTCGGGTTCGATTCGAGTCTGTTTGGGTTTCGAATTTCCGAGATCAAAGATTCCACCCTCATTCAGATATTTCTAAATTTCGTTCGGGTTCGGATAACCCATTTAAATTATTTTTAAGATTTTAAAATTCAGTTATACTTTAAATTTTTCAAAATCTATAAACAAAATAATATATTACATATAAATTTGAATAACATATCTCAGAATACCTAAACTTAACATATAAATTGGTTTGGTTCGAATATTTAGATAGAGAATCAATAATAATTTTAGTATTTTTGATAGTTTGTATATATTTTCAAGTATTTTGGAAAACTTAAAAGTATCATATATATTACAGATGTTTTTATATACATTAAATCTAGAAAACAATTAATATATATATATATATAAGTATATAAATCTATTTCGAATATATTCGGGTACCCGAAATACTTATGTTCAGATCGATTTTGGTTCTCTAAATACCAAAATTTTGAATAATTTGGATATTTAATAAATTTGGGTTGGGGTTGATATTACTTTTTCGGATCGGGATCGGTATAATTCTCCGGATTCGGGTTTTTTTGCTCAGCTTTAATATTGACATGAAAAACAAATAGCTACATATTTTTGAAAAAGTGCTCTCTTATAAAAGCTTTTCGGGTGCGTGAGCCGTTAGGACTAAAACTAACTAGGATAAGACCTGCGGCTTGCGCATGGTGAATTTTTATGAAAAGTATTTAAGAAATATCGCATGGAAAAATAAAATTTATATTCTTGATCGAACAAATATTTTTTGACCCTTAAACAATTTTCTAAAAACTTTTTTGTTAATTAGATAATTTGTATACTGATGAGGTGATCCCATTTTTAAAAATATTTTAGATAAAACAAATCACTTATCGCATAAGAACCTAACATTGAAGCCGAAGAATCTCAGACCTACTATTTGGTTACAATGAAACTATGACAGATCAGTTTTATATCATGATTTAGCAATTTAAAAGTTAATTACGGTTATGAGAAATTTACGTTCAAGTGCCAATCCTATCTATCTTCCATATTTTTTTCTCATTTTTGTGTTGTTTTTTCATTTTGGTTATTGCTCGATATAAATATTGATTTTTGAGTTTATTCTCATTTCGTTATTTTGTTTTGGCATGAGATTTAGAAAATGTTTAAGATTTAAAATTATTAAAGAGATACATACTTAGTTAAGATCCGCGCCTTGAGTAGAATAAATATTTTATATTTATTATTTATTTTATGTTTTTCTGCATTTTATGAAATAATAAAATAATATTTATATATTAAATAACTAAGAAATCATTTACTATTATGTAATAAATTTACATGCACATATAAATCAAACGACTGCTCTTGATTATTAGCAATCATTTTAGGGTAAATAAATCAAAACAATCAATCTTATCTATCGTATATGATATATAATTAAATTTAAATGAAATTAACATAGATATATAATATACTTTTAATATGAATATTTATTAAATGAAGTTTCTATTCTATGATTTTATGATTATTTGCATATTTGTGTAACAAAATTTTACACCAACGATTTTTTTTTTAATGTAAAATGTTTAGTGGTTTCAATCATTTATAATCATTAAAAAAAATAATGAATATTTTAAAATTAAAATATTAACTTTTCAATATATGTTTAACGCATATATCAAAATATAAATATGTATTTTAATATCATGTATAGTTTAATTTAAACGATATATATATATATATATATATATATATATATATATTAAAATGAACACCTATTAAGATAAAATTATTTATTCATATGATTTTATAATCATTTTATCTTATTGTAGAAAAAAATTTAAACATTGATCACAAAAGTTTATGCGAGACTTTTTTTAGTAGTTTATCGTTTTGAAAAATTTAAAATACAACATATACAAAAAAATCTAATTTTTATTATATAATTAATGTAATTGTGTAATTTATTTTAATAATAAATAATTAAATAAAAATAATAGAAAGTATACATATTATTAGCAAATATTTATTATTTAAAATCATAATTGTCATATATACCTTAGTTACATTAGGTAATTCCGTAAGTTTTGTTTAAGGAAATAATATATAATAATTTCAATTATATAAATGAGTGGTCCATAATGGACATACTATATAATATAACATTTCCTATCAATTTAATTTTGGACTAACAAAATTCTTAATGGATTCTCAAGCGGCCACGTAAGCAAAATTAGCATTTCAGTTACAGTAGAACCTCTATAAATTAATAATGTTGGGACTTTAATTTTTTTTTTATCAATTTATAGAGATATTAATTGACAAAAGTTTACCTTTTTAGATTATTTTCTATTTTTAAATATTTTTATTAATAATATAAGAAAATATTTGATTTTAACGTATATAAATTATTTAAATTTTAGAAAATTGACTTTCATATTATTTTACTATTTTATTTGGTGTATATTGTTATGTTTCATAGAATTGTTATGTGATTTTCGATATAACTTTACTAAATATTATTAAAATATATTAAAATATTAAGAAAAATAAAAGTATATTCATTGTGAATATAAAACCAACAATGTAATGTTTAGTTTGTACTTATATAAAATATATATAGAGATATATTATTAATTTATGATTTTAATGAGACTATATATTTAGATGAGAGTTTTAAAAATATTATTATCTTATTATTTTATCATTTTTTTCATATTTTACACCGGTCCAAGTTGGGACCAACGAAATTTATATAATGTTTAGTTTGTACTTATATAAAATATATATAGAGATATATTATTAATTTATGATTTTAATGAGACTATATATTTAGATGGGAGTTTTAAAAATATTATTATCTTATTATTTTATCAATTTTTGTCATATTTTACATCGGTCAACGTTGGGATCGACGAAATTTATTAATTTATAAAGATTATTAATTTATCAAATATTAATTTATAGAGGTTTATTGTACGTTACAACTCAGTATGACACTTTTTTAATTAATACAAACCGCAAGTTATAACTTTTTAATGTTTTTCTATTAATATATAGAGTATACTGTGTTAAAAAAGGGATAATTTGTAAAATACCCTATTTAGGATTTGAAATTTGATAATTGCATTTTCTATTTTAACTTTTGAAAAATACACTTCCTTAATTATGAATTGACCTTTTTACCCAAGATATAATTCGAAATTAATATATAAATTCAAAATTAATAAAATAATATCATTAAAATTAGATAAATATGTGTGTTGAGATAAATATGTTATTTTACCATTTAAATTTTACAATAACAAAGATAAACATGTGAATTATGACTTGTTTTGACTTTATCATGATGTTTATACAGATTTTCCTTTATTTTATTTTCTTCAACTTACATAAACAAGTCATGTTGTTAAAAAAGAAAAGCAAGTCACATTTGTCTCTACAAAATTTTCATGTTCTCTACTGGAGCCAAGTAAGTTCTAGCTAATATGATGTATTCGGATATGTGTTTTTTTTTATTTTGAATATGAAAAATAATTGCACTGATTATTATTCGTCGGTTTGTTCTTTTTTTTCACGTGTCATGAAAATCCAATAAATCTGTTTGAGCCAATGATTTGGTTTGTGTATCTTACAAATTTTTTAATTTATGTTGTTTATATAGAGATGGAGTACAAGATTCAAAAATAAAGTAATGGAAAAAGAAAGGCAGAGGAAGAACAAACACATACCAACAGTTTAAAGTCACAGAAAACATATGGTGTTGCTTGCATTGAAGTCTTATCGAAAGATTACTTTCATGTGTATATGAAAGAGTTGAAAGAAATTCTGAATAGTGGATTTACAAATAATTTCCTATCTGTAACGATTTTCTTTTAAAATATTTTTTTTAAAAATTGTTTAATAGGAATTGATAACTATTAAGATTGGGCAATTTGATAAATTTATATATAGATAAGTGTATTTTTCAAAAAACTTAAACAAATGTGTATTTTTCAAATTATATTCTTTTTGAAGTGCATTTATCCAAATTTTCCCTAAAAAAATGAAATAAATTAAATTAAATGGAATATATTTTTCCTCATCAGGAAATATACAGAAATCAAACAATCCGTATATAGAAAAACAAAATACGTATCTTAATTTATTTATTAAAGAAAATGGTTGGGAACTTGGGGTTTACATTGGGGTTTTGAAAGAGAGAGGCCACTCGCTGCTATTCGTCGTCACTTGCTTGTTTTCTCTCCTCCTCTTTTATAAAACGGCTTCCGTCATCAATGGCATGAACCTAAAGAAAAAAAAACCTTCTTCTTCTTCTCTCTCTCTCTCTGTCTCTCTCCTCACACTCTGTCTCCATCACTTTCACGCTTTTCTCGCCGCCCTTTATCCTTATCCGATAAACCCATCAAAACCCAGAGCACAAAAACAACACTTTCCATTTTTATATTCAGAGATTGAAAAATCCAGAGCTGCCGGAACACGCAGCCGCCGTTTAAAATCAGGTCTCTCTTTCACGCACACACTCTCTCTCTCTGGTTTTCGACTCTTGGGTCTCTGTTTTTCTGCTTCGTTGGTTTAAAACAGAGGAAAATGCAAAGAGCTTTCACTCCTAATCTGAAGCAATAGAATCTTACTTTTTGGTCATCCATCCTCTGTGTTGTTGAGCTTCTGTGTCCGTGTTGATAATGAGATGTTAAGTCTAAATAAAAACTTAAGCATTTCAAAAAGCTTGGAGCCTTCTCAGCTTCTAGATTGTTGACTATTAAACAGATAGCTTATTAGATATTCTCCTTTACTGATTTTGTTGGTGATTCCTTGCAGGATTAGCTGATTAGAAACCAAGAAACAAGGAGATGAAGTACGTGCTTGTAACAGGAGGTGTTGTGAGTGGACTAGGCAAAGGAGTAACAGCAAGTAGTATCGGTGTTCTTCTTAAAGCTTGTGGTCTTCGTGTTACTTCTATCAAAATCGGTACTTTTTTCATTCATTTTTTTTTGTCTTTGTTACTCTTTCTCTCAAGTCAAAAGATGTTTTGCTTACGTGGATCACTTAATCCCCAGATCCTTATCTAAACACCGATGCTGGAACCATGTCTCCCTTTGAACACGGTGAAGTGTTTGTCCTGGACGATGGTGGTGAGGTAAATAAAAAACAACTTATAAAAAAAACTAAAAAAGACTTCAACTTTTTTCTTTAACAGCTTTTGAATCTTTTTGTTTGAAAAAGGTGGATCTTGATCTTGGAAACTACGAGAGGTTCTTAGACATCAAATTAACCAGAGACAATAACATCACTACTGGGAAAATTTACCAGGTTAATTAATTAAGATCTTAGATCTCAACTAACTGGAAGTTGCTTGTTGGTTGAGTTAGGTTTACTTAATCTTTCTATTATTGTCTTAATCACAACAGCATGTAATTGCCAAAGAAAGGAAAGGAGATTACCTGGGAAAGACTGTTCAGGTAATCATTAAACTTTTTGTAACCTATCTCTTTCTTCATGTTCTGGTGTTGGTTTCCTTCAACTTTGTAGTATTTTGTGGTTGTGATTATTATTAGGTTGTTCCTCATATCACTGATGCAATTCAAGAATGGATAGAGAGAGTTGCTGCTATTCCTGTTGATGGAGAGGATGGTCCTGCTGATGTCTGCGTTATCGAATTAGGAGGAACTATAGGTTATTACCCAAAAAAATACAATTAATTTTTTTTGGATTTATTATTTGCTACTTTTGTGTAAACATAGATTATTTTTGTTTGCAGGTGATATTGAATCTGCACCGTTTATTGAAGCACTTGGTCAATTCTCTTACCGTGTAGGTTAGAACCATTTGAATCCATAAAAGCAAAGAAAAAATGTTTTGGATATGATAGAAATTAACTACTGTATCTTTTGGTTGGTGGTTGAGTTCAGGACAAGGGAATTTCTGTCTTGTCCACGTCAGCCTTGTGCCTGTGCTTAATGTTGTTGGTGAACAGGTAGATATAATTTTCCTGAAATGATGTGACAGTATTTGATTCTGCAAATCTTCATTTGCTTTGTTATTTTTCCTTTCAGAAAACTAAACCGACACAGCATAGTGTCCGGGGCCTACGAGGCTTGGGCTTGATACCTGATATCTTAGCTTGTCGGAGCACAAAGGTTTGGTCTCCATCTTGACTCTAAATCTGTTTCATCTAGAAGTCACAGTCTCCTGGTGTGTTATCAACTTCTTTTTTTTTTCTTCCTTCAGGCACTTGAAGAGAATGTGAAAGAAAAGCTAGCTCAGTTTTGCCATGTCCCTGTAAGATGCTGCCTTTTCTTGTCATTGTTATGTTATGTTTTTTTTTTTGCTTATCATTTTTATGTTATTTACTTTATATCTCTGTTACTTGCCAGCTTATCGTTCTTGTATCAGCTTACCATTGTTGTTATTTACTTTATATCTCTGTTACTTACCAGCTTATGGTTGTTGTTTCAGCTTGAGAATATCTTCACTCTATATGATGTTCCCAACATTTGGCACATTCCTCGTTTGCTTAAGGTACCTTTTTCTCAACTAAATTATTGAAAATCACCAAGAAAACATTGCTCAATGCGCACATACTTCGAACAGGATCAGAAGGCTCACTTGGTTATCTCCAAAGTACTCAATCTTGCTAGGTATGTATTGTATATATATCTTGTTATGTCCTTTGCTTTCTTGGCATGTGGTGGATTTGGAAGTGATCTCTGTTGTTTCTGAAACAGTATTGTTAAAGAACCTTCTCTAGAGGAATGGACTTCAAGAGCTGAGCTATGCGCCAACTTACATGTCCCGGTGGGTCTCAGCTTTCAATAACTCGTTACATACCGTTAACTACAATGACTCTTTCTTAATGCATCAAGTTACTTTACAGGTGAGGATCGCTGTTGTGGGGAAATATACCAGCCTCTCTGATGCCTATCTCTCTGTCTTGAAGGTATTACTTACACATCACCTCATGAGGCAGTAGTATCTTGATTAAACTCACATTTGATTAACTTGTGTAGGCTCTCTTACATGCTGCTGTGGCTTGCCGCAAAAAGCTCGTAGTTGATTGGGTTCCTACTTGTGATCTTGAAAAGGAAACTGAGAAAGAGGTCAGTGAATGAGACCTAAAAACTATACATGTATGAGTTTGCTTGTGTTGACAAGTTTTTAAAACAATAATCATGTTTTTCGTTTTAAGCAGAATCCAAATGCGTATAAAGCTGCTTGGAAGTTGCTGAAGGTTTGTTTATTTTACAACTTTAATCATGGAGAAGCCTTTGTGTGTGTTTCACTCATCTCTATTAGTATATATCATCAGGGTGTAGATGGAGTTCTTGTACCTGGAGGATTTGGTGATAGGGGAGTGGAAGGAAAAATCCTTGCTGCAAAGTATGCTCGAGAAAACAAAATCCCTTTCCTCGGTATATGTCTTGGGATGCAGGTCGCTGTCATCGAGTTTGCACGATCAGTTCTCTGCATGCACGACGCAAACAGCACAGAATTCAAACCTGAAACTAAACATCCATGCATCGTATTCATGCCTGAGGTTCTTAGACTCTCAGCTACTCTTTACCTGAAATTTAACTTCGTGTACTGTCTTCCTTACTCGTCCTGCTCGGTGGGTTTTAGGGTTCAAGAACTCATATGGGAGGCACTATGCGGTTAGGATCAAGAAAATCCATCTTCAGTGTCAAAGACAGCAAATCCGCCAAACTGTAAGAACCATTGGTTATGTGAATGCTGTAGATTTACATTTTTTTTTAAAATGTTTAGAGGTTCTGGGCGAAGGTCCTTACATCCTCTAGGACGAGGCCCAAACCATTTTAAATTAACTAAAAATTTTTTTAGGAGAGTAGACCCTTCCTAACGTGAGACTACTTAGATCCATACTAAATAATCAAAGAGTTTTAGCCACTACTTAACATGATGGTTTTGCTTACTCGGTTTTTACAGCTATGGGAACAAAACCTTTGTTGATGAGAGGCATCGCCATAGATACGAGGTGAATCCTGATATGGTTGAACGGCTAGAGAAGGCTGGTCTCTCTTTTGCTGCAAAAGATGAAACTGGCAAACGCATGGAGGTCTGTTTTAGTACTTTAAACTATATTTATATACTTCAAATCCATCTGCTACTAACCTTATATTAAAATTGTCAGATTGTTGAACTTCCAAGTCATCCTTTCTTCATTGGTGCTCAGTTCCATCCAGAGTACAAATCCAGACCCGGGAAAGCTTCTCCTCTCTTCTTAGGTCCTGACCCATTTTGTTATCAGTCAAAAAGATTCAAAGTTTTACATCTCTCTTGAATCAACACACGTCAGGCTTGTAAGCACTCTTTTCACATTCTTTCCTTTCTTATTTTGGTTCAGGACTCATTGCAGCATCTTGTGGTGAGCTAGACTCAGTCATGAATCCATCCTCTGCTCATCAACATCTGATTAGTAACTGTCCAAAAAACGTTTTCGTCAATGGAAACTCAAAGAAAGCTTCCAATGGCTTGGCTGATGTAAGACACAACAACGGATACTGCAACGGCCTCTACACTAGATAGCTGCAGCTGCAGAGATTCCCCTTTCTCTATCCATTAGAATTGCTTCATTTTCGATTTTGGTTTGCTTTTTTATTTTTCTACTAAACTTAGGATCTTTCCTGTGTACATATGATTCAAGCTTTTGTCAGGTTTTTAGACTCCTTTTAACAGAATCTATGTTCTGGAAAGAGTCTAGAAACGTCTGAAAATCGCGGTTGATTATCCCTGGTTTGTTTTTTATCAATCAAAAGGAGATGATATGATCATATGTACCTTTGCAACATTTTGTATTTTTATTTGCTTTTGAGTGTCGAAGAAGCATTGGATAAATAAAACTCAGAACAAAGACTTAAGTTTTTTTGTCTCTTTTCTATTTGAACTTAACTTTGAAGGCTTAAATAAAATGTTTGTAATTACTATCCTCAAAGATCAGTTAGTTTAGTTTGAATAAGGTACTTGTAATGATAACAAAAATTGCTACGTGTACCTCATTTGACACAAATCCAACCATGTCTTAGCAGATCGAAATACAATTTGGATTTGCTCATGAGTCCAAAAGAAGTATTGGATAAATAAAACTCAAACCACAGATTTAACTTTTTGTTTTCTTTCTTACTTCAACTTAACTATGGATGCTAAAGAAAATGTAAGTCACTACTATCGTCAAAGTTTAGTTTGAAGTACATGTGGTGATAACAAACACTACGAGTTGATTACTCTTTAGGCCACTTTTTGACTTTTCTTTACGCTCATAGCCACTTCCTACATGTGAGACACTTTGTTGTGGGCCAGCAATAAACTGTTGACAACTTTGCTCTTAATAGACATTCAATGCGTGGACGGGTGGATACGTGGACGGGTGATACATGGACGGAGATGAATGTAAAAATTCCAGCTCCAAAAGCTTCATCGGAGCAAGCTCCACAATAGTTGAACTTAAGGACACAACTCCAACAACAATGTTTGTCTGTGGACGGGGATGAGAAGATTTTGATTATGTTGTGCATATAGACGCTAACATAACCATGAATAAAGAAGAAGATAATGACACAACCCCAACAACAATGTTTGTCTGTGGACAGGAAAGAAGATTTTGATTATGTAGTGGATATGGACACTAACATAACCATGAATAAAGAACAACAAATATCTCTTAAATTTGTGGATAAGGAATTGAAGCTTGATGTGGTGGATATAGTAGTAACTCGAACACTAAACATAGATACTCCCAATGTAACATATTGAAAGGCTATGATATGGATGCCAATGTGTCCACAATATCAAGGATGAACAAATTAATAACTTCAAACTAGAAAGTATCATTAAAATTATAAACTAAAAACTATTCAACCAATTACAAATAGAACTATTAAATTTGATTGGTTACACAGTTTTTGATAAACTTAAAGTTACCTAAAAAAATGAAAACATCTTATATATTGAAACATAAAAATTATTCTAAACATCTTACATTTCAGAACAGAGGGGGTATTAAAAATGTAACATATTGAAAGACTGTGATATGGATGCCAATGTATCCACAATTTCAAGGATGAACAAATTAATAACTACAACGTACATGTCGAGAAAAAAAAGCTTGAGTGATGAAAACAAAGCTAAACAAACCAAAAAGTTAAAACGAGTCATCTCCTCCTCCAAAACCCCCGGTCAAAACGAGTCAGCTCCTCTTCCCGGTGAGCCACACCATGGATTCCGAGCTCAACATCGTCATGGATGAGCTCAATGAAGCTGCGGTGGTTCGAGCTCGTCACAGTCCTCCACCATGAGATATGTAGTATGCTGAATTTTAAATTTTAATCATAATTTTACTCGTCCACAAATAGCCGTTTATGTTTACCCGTCCATGTTTACCCGTCCACGCTTATCTTCCCACACTCATCCACATGTGTCGTTTCATGCTTATATTCTACGTGTAGTTATCTACGTTTTCAAAAATCCACATATCACTCATCCATAACACAATCATTGAATACGTGTACAAGTATAGATTTTAAAATATAACAAAAAAAATATCAAAGTGGATATCAAATTATAGAGAATAAAAAAATATAATTTATTATATCAACAAAATTTGCTATATGTATTTTTAATTTAAAAATAAACAAAAACAAAATATTAAGAAGTAGAGTAAACAATAATAAAGAAACACACTTTCTCTTTCCTCTTGTCTAAGAAAGATCTCATTTTTTTGTCATTAAGGCAAATATGTATATTCTCTTTGTAGGTCCCATGAGAAAGTGTCTTCCAAGTGCATTGTGGCCTTGAATGTAATTGAAAAGTGATAAAGTGCCTCTTGATGTAAAAAATTCTTTAAAAGAAGCGCCGAACAAATAACACTCAAAACTAAACTTTAAGTTTTTGCTGTCTTTCTTATTTATACTAAAATATGAAGACTAAAGAAAATGTAAGTTACATGTCCTCAAAGTTTGGCTTGAATAAGGTACTTGTAGTGATAACAAACATTTTGTAGCTTGATTGCTTTCAAGTATGCAAGAAGCATCGGATAAATAAAATTCAAAAAGACTTATGTTTTCTTTTTCTTATCTAGACTAAACATTTTAGGCTACAAAAAATGTTTGTCCTCAAATTTTAGTTTTAATAAATTTTTGTAGTGATAACAAATATTTTTATTTATAATTTGAAACACATCTAACCGCGTCTTAGATGTTTGAAGTAACTTTTGAATTAGGCGCGACTGGATGTGTTTAAAATAAAATGTATCACATTGTTTTTTCCTTTCCTGGGAGGTGGAAACAAACTCCCGGTCATGGTCAATTCTTTTACGAGAGAATTTTTCAAGATTAATGTATTTAAATTAAATTCTGTAAATGAAGGATTACTTAAAATCGTACATTTATGACTGTTCGTGGTATATATATATACTATACTAAAAGGAGAATAAGGTGAGCGGAGAAGCTGTACACGTAGACTGATTAATTCAAGCCTATCAGAATTTGCCATGTCATCAGCTTACCGCTACAATCACTAAACTAAAACAGGCCAAGTCGAGAGTTTGTTTGGTTCCTGCGGAAACCGAGGCCCAAAAAATTTGTTGCCCTTCCCTTCTAAATCTTAGGCGACCTAACTATTCTTCTTCTTCAACGTTTA
Source organism: Brassica oleracea var. oleracea (assembly GCF_000695525.1). Classification (NCBI taxonomy): domain Eukaryota; kingdom Viridiplantae; phylum Streptophyta; class Magnoliopsida; order Brassicales; family Brassicaceae; genus Brassica; species Brassica oleracea. The sequence continues at coordinate 15,733,139 of NC_027754.1, forward strand.
GTCTTTTGACATTGATGAGACTGTAAAGTCAATCAACATCTCCTCTATTCATCAAAGTCATCTTCAATAGTGTAACACCCAATATATCAGTCAACTCTTCAATTTCCCACACTCACCATATATAACTTTTTCACTGCTTTATTTCTTGCCTTATTCCAAACACCAGTTAAACAAAAAATTTATTCTTCATTCTGATTTTTTATTTTTCTTATATGCCTCACATATTTTGATTTCTTCATCTCCGGATAACGCTGCCAACAGATTCGTCTCTATAGCTTCAATCGAGGAGGAAGCGAGAGGCCGTAGAATCTGGGGACGAGAGGCGCTGCGTATAGTGAGTCTGGAAACAAATCTTCCGCGAAGATCGCCGGAATTGAAACCAGCATGTACAGATCATAAACTGAAACTCTCAGTTTCGTTGTGGAATACAGATATCAAAGAGGATTTAAAAAAAATGGTTGGGAGAGAAGACTTCCAGTGAGAGACCTAAGAAGAAACTGAATGTAAGTTCTTTATAGTTTGGTCTGAGAATAATCTTTTCTTTTATATGTTTTCCCTGACTGTGGCTATTAGAGGAAGTAATTATATATTCATATAATGTCCCTGAAGGTCTTAAAACATGAAAAAATGCTTTGTCTGCTACTCCGATCCTTAATATAACACTTTATAGCTTAATTCCAGTATCCAGATTATTTGAGAATTGGTCAAACCTACTGAACCACCAACTCATTGCTTCAGAAGAGCATAAGGATTATTTTAGCACTTCCAATCTTCTGTCTCATTCCATGTTGAATTTGAATGCCATGCCCATTTTGTATGAGTTTTTAATCCAAGTATATTTTCGTCATTATATATACTTCTGTTCCATTAGAGGGGTTAATAATTTCGAGCCCATTTTGTATGAGTTGTTGTCGGTGAAAAGTATAGAAATCAACTTTAATTTGTTCATATAACTGAACAAATAAACCATTTTTGGTCTAGAAATGGGTATAGTTGAACTTCAAGGCTGTCTTTTTGGACTGCAGGGAGCATGTGAAGAAACAAGGGAGAAAAGTTTGTACAGTCGATGAACTAATCCAAGTGATCACTCCGAAAGGTAGAGGTCCACATAGATAAACAAAAACTTTTAAGATGAAACCGGAACTGAGAAAACCTGTTTTCCAAATACTTTGAAATATCTCAATTCTATTTTTCAGTTTGAGGTATTGGACTTGGGTTATTATAAAATGGAAAGTGGGAAAGAAGAGAGTATGCATACATATCTCTGGAAAGGGGTCTGCGCGTATGAGTTAACCAAGAGTTCAATTCAGCGATATTTTACAGGTTTGTATTGAGTTTTCTCTTTGATGATTTCTGAGTTGTCTATATAACTTCTCCATTGCTCTCTCAGGTTTAAGATGATTCACCATGTTCCGGTTGGTTCACAACTTTTACGTATGTAATGTCTGTTGCAGGTGAAATCTCCTTGCTCTTTCACTCAAAGAGAGATTGAACATCTCACGGACACCATCCAGAATGGTGGCACTGAAGTAATGAGTCTTGATCTGATGTTTCATTTGCTGAAGGACACGTAATGAGTTTTTATAATCATTGTTCTTCACTCCATATAAATTTAACTGCATATGAACTGATGCTGCAGTAACAAAGGAGAATTTACGAACCGTAACAAACCAATCATTCAACTGCATATGAAGCGATGCTGCAGTAATGCTACGGTCACGACTGTTGGCAACGACCTTAGATATGATAGATCCAGCACAGTGACATGACTGACGGTAGAAACCAAAATCAGAGTTACGCTAAAGCAAAGGGAACAAGGAAGCATAAAGTAAAAACAAAGTTGTGATTGCCCTCATTTCCTTGCCTCTTCTGTGAAAACTTAGAAATACTTTTGCTTTGTGTTTGTTAGTGTCTGTAAATCCACATCTATATGTAATTATAGGAGGAAGACATTGGCCAACAGAATGTTTCATTTCAAAGACATGCATAGGGTAAAAATATATATTGTCAAATGAGGGTTTACAGTAGGAATACATTTATATATGTATTAGTTGTGCTTTAGCAAATGTTTATGTAAAAATGTTATAGATCGTCTCTATTTGAGAAGTGTATTTAGTTTAACGTAGACTCAGTAAGATATGCAATTTTTTTAGGTTATCATCTTTTCCTTCTCAAACAAAAAATGAGTTGTCAAAGAAAATAACAAAAAGAAACGTATGTAAGGTCTACTCGCTGAACATGCCAGCCAAATTAGATAAAAAGGAAGAAAAAAAGCTATGAACATTTGAGAAACAAAAACAAAATGACAAAATTATGTTTAATGATTTGATTCTTAAACTTCATTCATACATTCAAGTATACACACTGAATGTGATAACGGTAAAGGTTTGTGAGTGCAGACTAAACAAAAGCAAAAAGTAGTAAGCAAAGCAACCAAACATAAAATCAGCAGGAAGAATTATATGGAGGCTTTAAGTTTCAAAAAAAAAAAGAATTATATGGAGGCTATCCTCCATAATGTTATTTCTTACTATATTTGGATTATACTAATTGAAGAAGGAAAGTGTTTCAAAAAAGAACAATGAATAGAAAAAAAACAACAGATCGGCTGTTGTATTTCAAAACATATGTAAAATTTAAGATGTGGCATCGGTTTTTAGTTTCTAGAACATATACATAATTTATCCATGTTTAAAAATATTTAACATTATTATATTTTTCAAAGGAATATTAAAAAACATAATGCTATTCAACAATCGACTTCAAAAGAAATTCATAAACCTATAATAATACTTTGAAGTGCATTATCGAACAATTGTTTGTTCTAATGTATTTACTTATGATGAAATTTTGATCATTTTAAACTATGTTGAAAGTTATATACACAAGTAATATTATTAAATTTACAAAATATAATAGAAAATAAACTCATTTTGTAAAGTACTATTATTTCTTCGTTTCACATAATAAAATATATGTTACAATAAACAAAACTCTGTAACAGTAGAGAAATTTTTTTAAAAAATTCCCCATTTTATATAAATAAACTATGCACAAAACAGTGAAAACTATTAAGTTAAACTGGTCAAATAAACACAATCTCCCCAATTTAATGCAAAATTTACATATGAAAAATATGATTGAATTTAAAATGCAATTTACCATGAAAATATGTGAAAATTATTACTCTCTTCAATAATTGAAACAAAAAAAAATGCTATAACACCACTATTGATGTTATTTGACTTCAGAAGAACAAAACAATACAAATTAAACCATTTTTAATCATTATTAAAATTAGACAAGAGTATAAAAGACCAAACTTAAATTTAACAACACAACAATAAAAAAACTCCAAACTATCTTAATCTGCTTTAATGTTGTAGACATTTTCTGGTTTATTAGTTCTAAATTATGTAAAAATATTAAAAATAAACATCAATAAAACTATTGAAATAATTTACGAAATATTTACAAAATGAACAGCCAAAAAACTTACGAAAGTAGTAACTTATTAAGTTAATGTTAGGAAAATGAGACATGAAAAAGAAAAAAACAATAAATTAAATAAAAAATAATTAAAATATTATATAATTATTATAATTTAAAATAGATATGCGCGGAAAAAGAATCTGGTTAATATAAAGGACCCTGAAAAACTCTTTGCTCGGACTCATAACATCTTTTCATATAATAAACTGTTTTCTCATCTTCAAGGTAAAAAAAAATCGCCCTTTTCCCTGAAATGTCTCGAAATTTATGATATTCAATTCTTTTTTTTTTTGCTTGTGTGTTCTCTATGCATAACCAAGAAAACAGACCAGGAACAATGCATTTTGCTGAGATTGAAACAGGAGGACTAAGAGTCGAATGTCTACGATGTCACGTTCCATTCAGACCTCATCTCGGTAGATATAAATTAAATTCCGTTTCTTTTTTTCTTTCTTTATAACAATGTCTTTTCGTACTAGTAAGTTTATGTTTTGTTGTTACAGGGAATCTGATTGCAGCTAGGTTTCAATGTGAAAGCTGCAAAGCTAGCTTGTGTTATAGAAGCAGCACAGGAGGAACAGTGAGATGTCCTTGTTGTAGTTCCTGGTGTCCTATGCCAAGTCTTAAAACCGTTGTCTGTGGTGGATGTAATGCGACAATCATTTATCACTAGGGTGATCTGGAAGTTAGATGTTTTCTTTGCAAACACATCACAAATCCACTGGTAAAAATTCTTATGTACCATTTTCAATATATTTTGCTATTTTTTTCTTTAGTTGTTAGGTTTCAGGTTCATTTTTATGTTCGATATGAACCATGAAAACTGTTCAACCTCGAACCGACGTTGCACAATTCACGACACAAAACTCTCACGGAAAAACACTCAGGAACACGAATACGCAAGGAACGAAAGAGAAACGAAATAAGAAGAGGAGCATACACAAAGATTAATTGATTACCCAGAGTTCACCGATGTGGCTACGTCTCTGGGCCCTGGCAAGGAAAATTACTAAACTCTTCCAAGATCACAACGGCCGTGACCTAAAGTTTGTAACCCTCGTACAGTCTATCTTTCTCTGATAACTAATACAACTCACGAGCCTTGCTTTTTATATTAGGCAAGTGTAGTTAGAACTGATAACCGGTTTTCAATAATCGTAAACCATTGAGTAATATTTAACCGGTCGTTTATCCCAAAACGCCATATAACCCGATTGTCAATCTCGACGCGGTTCAAGCTTCCAATATAACTGATTTTTCATCACCAACGTAACAATCTCCACCTTGATGATTAATCATCTCTATCTGCAGCTATCAGGTTGCCAACTCGTGTCTTACTAGGCAATGCTAAACACCTTAGTGCTTGGCCACTCGGAGAACCCTCATAGCCGCTTCAAACTTCTTCACAAGAATGCCCTTGGTTAATATGTCTGCAAGGTTCTTCGAAGTGTGTATCTTCTCAACAGTCACTTCCCCTTTCTCAATGATGTCTCTGATGAAGTGGAGTTTCCTGCTGACATGTTTAATCCGTTCGTGATGAACGTTGTTCTTGGCTAAACACATCGCACTCTGCGAATCACACCAGATCTTCACTGAATCCTTCTCAAAACCCATCTCTTCAGACAAACCTCTCAGCCAAATTGGCTCCTTAATTGCTTCCACAAGCGCCATGTATTCCGCCTCTGTTGTAGAGAGAGCTACCACAGGTTGCAAACATGACATCCAGCCAATGACATTCCCTCCAGCTGAGAAAACATAACCACTGATTGATCTCCTTTTATCCAAATCTGCTGAGAAATCAGCATCGCAGAAATCTTCTACCTTGAAGTTTCCATTCTTCCTGAACACTAGCTTGTGTTCCTTTGTTCCCTTCATATATCTCAGCACCCATTTAACTGCATCCCAATGCATCAGACCCGGTCTTGACATGTACCTGCTCACTAACCCAACAGCATAAGCGAGATCACATATTGTTCTAATCACATACATAATACTTCCTATGGCATTAGAATAAGGCACATTCTTCGTCTCTGTTTCCTGTTCTCCATTTTCAACAGCTTTCAACTTAAAGTGAGAACCAACATGAGTAGTAACTGCAGTAGAATCATTCATGTTGAACGTTTGAAGCACCTTTTCAACATAGCTTGACTGAGATAATGTCAAAACTCCACCTGCACAATCCCTCTGAATGTCCATGCCTAGAATCCGCCTTGCACAGCCCATATCCTTCATCTCAAACCTTCCACTCAACGGTTTCTTCACCTTCTCCATCTCCACCATGCTTTTAGAAGCCACCAACATATCATCTACATAGAGAAGTAAGTAGACATATATTCCTCCAGTCGCTTCTTTCACATACACACAGTGATTGAATTCACACCTCCTGAATCTGAGCTCTTTCATGAAACTGTCAAAGCATATGTTCCATTGGCTTGGAGCCTGTTTGAGACCATACATGGATTTCTTCAAATGACAAACATAGTCTTCCTTGTTCTTCACAAGAAATCCTTCAGGTTGTTCCATATAAATTTCTTCATCAATATCTCCATGAAGAAATGCAGTTTTAACATCTAACTGTTCAAGCTCCAGATCGTGGTTGACCACAATCGACAGTAACAACCTTATGGACACATGTTTTACCACATGTGCAAAGATGTCATGATAATCGACACATTCCTTCTGTGAGTAACCCTTAGCCACAAGTCTAGACTTGTGTCTTGGATCATCTGTTTCTGTTAACCCGAGCTTCTTCTTGTACACCCATTTGCACCCGATGACCTTCTTATTCTTAGGTCGCTTAACCAGATTTCAAATCTCATTCTTTTCCAAAGAATCCATCTCTTCTCACATAGGCCCAGCCCATTCCACAGATCAGATTCACTGCTATTTATAGCTTCCTGATAACTTGAAGGCTAAGTTGCAATTACATCTTTTGCTGCTATTAGCGCAAATGCTGCAATGACTTCAAAATCATCAAATCTTGAAGGTGGAACAATCTGCCTGCCAGGTCTATCTCTGGCCAGTCTATAACTCCTCTGAACATCTTCTTGTTCTGACTCTGACTCCAAATCCCCTGACTCTTCTTCAGTCTGAAGATTAACTCCACCTGAAACTTGATCCGTACCAGCACCTGTTTCAAGAACGGTTTCATGTTGAACAAGTACGAGATCTCCTGAAATATCTTCTGCAGCTGTTTCTTTCTTCAAATCCTTAAACACAACATGCTCAGTAAGCACCACGTCCCTACTGATAGCAAACCTTTCTTCATCCAGCAACCAAACTCTGTACCCCTTTGTACCAGTCGCATATCCAGTGAATATACCCTTGATCGCCCTTGGCTTTAACTTGCCTTGATTAGTGTGTATGTATGCCACTGATTCAAACCTCCTTAGGTGATTGTAGCTCGGTTTTCTTCCAATCCACAACTCTTCTGGTATTTCATTATCAATCGCAGATGCATCACTTCGGTTGATCAAGTAGACAGCTGTAGACACAACCTCTTCCCAGAACTCTTCTCTTAGACCGAATTCATCAAGTAAACACCTTACTTTCTCCATGATTGTTTTGTTCATCCGCTCAGCAATGCCATTATGTTGTGGCATGTATGCACAAGTTCTGTGCCTTTCAATGCCTTCACTCTTACAGAAACCATTGAACTCTGAGTTACAAAACTCCAAACCATTATCGGTTCTAAGACAGCCAACATTCTTGTTGATTTGATTTTCAACAAGCTTCTTCCACTCTCTGAACTTACTAAAAGTTACACTCTAATTCACCAAAAAGAATACCCATACTTTTCTTGTAAAATCATCAATGATTGACATAAAGTACTGCTTCCGAAATAAGCTTGGAGACAAGCTTGGAGTTACATTTGTGAAACCCCACAAATCCGCATAAATATACTTCAGAGCCTCGCCTGAATCATGCCTTCCTGCATGGAAACTCAACTTCTTATGCTTTCCCATGACGCAGTTTTCACAAAAGGCCAGGAACCCAATCCTTTCAATATCCAGGATTCCTCTTTTAGCAAGTATTTGTAAATTCTTGATACTGAGATGTCCAAGTCGTTTGTGCCAAATACTGGTTTCATCCCTTGATAATGACATAATTTTCTGCACACTTATGTTCACTTGTCCAGCAACAGTCTTCCCGTCGAACAAGTAGAGCGAGCCAGTCAAGGTGTCCTGAAGCGCCAGCATTCCATTCTTATAGAATCTGGTTTTCCCTTTTCCACCTGAGTGCTTAAAACCAAGCATATCCAGTGTACCAGTGGAGATCAAGTTCCTCTTGAGCTTCGGAATATACCTCACATTTGTGAGGACCTTAACAGCTCCTCCATAAGCCTTTACGTTTATCGTTCATATTTCCTAAACTGCTACAGCATTGTTATGTCCCAACAACACTTGTCCTGTATTGAGCTCCTGAAAATGATCAAACCAATCTCTTCTTGTTGTCATGTGATAGGAGCAACCAGAATCGAGAATCCATTCATCCCCATGCCTATTATCAGATACAGACAAGGCATCATCCTTTTGATCCACTACAACAGCAGCTTCTCCAGGTTCATCATCACCATACTTCTTCCTACGAGCATAGCAATCCTTCCTCATATATCCTTCTTTATTACATAACCAGCACTTGAGTCTAGAACCTGAGCCAGATCTCGATCTTTCTTTGTCCTTCCTACCACTGCTACTCGCCTTCTCTCTCTTATCAGATCTGCCACGAGCAAAGTAACTTTCGCCGTTTCGCTGCAACGAACCAGAGCTATAATCTTTTAACTCCTTGATTTCTAGCTCCTTTGACCTAGCAACACTCGTGACTTCCTTAATGGATAATGTTTCCCTTCCATACTTGAGTGTTTCCTTCAAGTAACTGTACTGACTTGGAAGTGATTCTATGAGGAGAATCGCCTGAATTTCCTCAGATACCTGCACGTTCACACTTGAAAGATTTGAAACTATCTTCAAGAATTCATCAATGATCTCATCAATTGTCTGAGACTCCTTCATCTTGAACGTGTAGAATTTATGTTGCATATGTATCCTATTCGGTAAAGATTTAGAGAGATACAACCTTTCCAACGTTGACCAAGTCGATGCATCGTTAGTACACGCCTCGATCTTCCGGAGTATGTGATAGTCAACGTTAAGGATGATAAGATTCATCGCTTTCTTAGATATTTGCAACCTCTCTGACTCTTCCTTCTGCAGCCTCTCTTTAAACACATCTTCATCCTCGTCTATCTTAATCACAGACTTCAAAATTGATGTCTGCTCCAACAACACATCCTTCAACCCCAAGACTGAAAGATCAGCAAGCATATGCTTCTTCCACAAGGAGACATCTCCTTTGCCATCGAACCTCTCTACCACGATCCGTGCGTTCGTCATTGATTCAACAACCCTAACTCAGCAACCTTGATTAAACAACCTTGAGCTCTGATACAACTTGTTAGATTTTAGGTTCGTTTTTATGTTCGATATGAACCACGAAAACTGTTCAACCTCAAGCCGACGTTGCACAATTCACGACACAAAACTCTCACGGAAAAACACTCAGGAACACAAATACACAAGGAGCGAAAGAGAAACGAAATAAGAACAGGAGCACACACAGAGATTAATTGATTACCCAGAGTTCACCGATGTGGCTACGTCTCTGGGGCCTGGCAAGGAAAATTACTAAACTTTTGCAAGATCACAACGGTCGTGACCTAAAGTTTGTAACCCTAGTACAATCTATCTTTCTTTGATAATTAATACAACTCACGAGCCTTGCTTTTATTTTAGGCAAGGGTAGTTATAACTGATAACCGGTTTTCAATAACCGTAAACCATTGATTAATATTTAACCGGCCGTGTATCCCAAAACGCCATATAACCCAATTGTCAATCTCGGCGCGATTCAACCTTCCAATATAACTGATTCTTCATCACCAACGTAACATTAGTAAAATGTGAAATCTAATGTATGCCTCTAAATATAGACTTAAGCTATGTTTTCTTCTAATTATAGAGGAAAACGAGAAATTTCTATTAAAAAGGGAAATAAATGTTGAGTTGAAATATATATATGGGCAAATCTCCAAAATAGCACATTTCTAACTTTATATCACAAAAATAGCACTCAAAAACTAAAATGACCAAAATAGCACATTTCTAAGTTTACCCTTTAAAAATTTTAATTTTTTTATTTTTCAAAATTTGAAATCTTATCCCCAAAACCTCATTTCTCAACTCTAAACCCTAAACCCTAAACTCTAAACCCTAAACCCTAAACCCTAAATCCTAAACCCCACCCTTTAACTCTAAACCCTAAGTTTGTGACTTTTGATAAAACATTAAGTGCTATTTTTGTGACTTTTGACCTTGAGTGGTAGTTTGTGAACAAAAACTTGATTTAGTGTTATTTTTGTCTTTTTCTCTATATATATTAACATTGTTCTATTACTCAAGTTTGAGGTGGTCTGTGAAACCACACTGGAACAATAACAACCAATGTAGCACATGTCCCTATGTTGAAATAGATTTTCTTTTTGAATGCTATTATATTAAAAAAAATAGATGAGTTAGATGTTAATGTTACTCTTTTGGTTTAGCAAGCGAATTGTGGGCTTCATCCATTTTACCGGGTCGTCCCTCCACAAGTTTACCATGTTATTCCTCCTCAACTTAACCATGTCGTTCACCTGTAACGAACCAAGTTCCACCTCCTATGGTTAACAAGATTATTCGTCCTCACGTTAACCATGTTGTTCCTCCTATAGTTAACTGGGTTACTCCTTCTCAAGGTAACCAGGTGATTCCTCCTCGAGTTAGCCAGGTCATTCTTCCTGTAGTTAACAGCGTTGTTTATCCTCGAGTTAACCAGGTTTCTCCTCATATGGTTGGTCGTTTATCGAGTTAACCAGGTTGTTCCTCATGTGGTTAACCGGGTTATTATTTCTCAAACTAACCGGTTGAATCCTACAACAACTGCAGAAACTCAATCAACTGCAACTTGTTTTACAGTGAGTTATGTTTTGTTGCTCTCTCTCTCTCTCTCATTCTAGGATCTATCTTTTATCAATTACTTTTTTCAGCTAAAATTAGATATAACAGATAAACTACACATAAATTTTTTGCTGTAGAAGTTAATTTATGTTTGTTACACCGTTGATCCCAAAAAAAATTGTTACACCATTGCAATATTTTGTTTTATAAGACAATGGGATTTTTGTTGTATTTGTCAGGTAAGCGATGTTGCTAGTGAGATCGGAACAATCAAGAGAGAAGTAGAAGAAGACAATACAGAACCAAAAAGCAAGAAGATTCGCCTTATCTCTGATTGATTAGAAGTACTTTGTTGTACTTGACAACTCAACTTACCATTTTCTCTGGAATATTTCACTTTTAGTTTTCCTCATCGTGGCTTTGTGCTTTTTAGTGATTTATGTACTCAAACTGAATTTTGATTCTACCATTATTACCTACTAGGGGTATAGTCCCCGTGCAAGCGCGGAGCCGGATACGTTGTTCATGCTTTGTGTAGTTTTCTATACGTTGTTGATGTCTTATGTAGTTTGGTGGGAGTTTCACTCGACCTTGTTGACATCATATAGTAGTGAATAGTGGTATCCTTTTTGGACCTCTGGTCCCTTTCTTTTCTTTTTCCCAAACTAAAGCATGACTAAGTGGACATTCTAGGGTCCCATTAGATGACTGTTTATGAGACCGTGACTTCTCCCCTAAAGAGCGAGCTGTGGATCCTACGTAAACAAAAGGTGCTCAAAGTCAGTAAGATTGATTGGAAGCCATTTTATTGTTGAAGAGAGTAGGTGAATTTGTTTTTTTTTTCATATACAAGGCGTTTAAGATAGAGGAGTAGATAGCAATTCCATGGTGGGACATCTCCATTCTTACTTGGTTGTTTTCGGATTAAATTCTTTGATAGGAGTATGGCTCTCTGCATTTCCCTTGCTCTTCTTTGGGTATCTGCAGATATTATAGTTGTTTGTTAGCAGTTGATCATTGATGCCGTGCCTGATCCGAGGGGAATGTTTCCTCTGTGGCATTTGTTCCATTCAGTGGCTGTTTCATCTTGGGTTTTCCTTTCGCATGTTGAACTGGTTTGGTTTTGCTGTAAAAATATATTAGCGACTTAGTATTGCAGACGGGAATTAGGAGTTCTAATTCAGTGTTTTTTCATCTGTTTGATTACGGAACGTATATTTGTGGTGGGGACACTTGCATAAAGGACGTCATTTATTTTACCCCAACCATTTTGTTACGTTATCAGAAGATTAATATGATAATGTATGGTAAAGAAACTTTAAGCTATAATAAAAGGATGTTTGAGTTCCGGAAGTTGTATCATTTAAATTGTGGAGATTTTTTGCCATTATTGTTGACACTTCAGTTTCTTGATGTTGAGCAAACAAAGTCGCTTTCGGACCTTGTGGTATTGGAATAGATTGGATAAAAGTTGTCCATTCTAAATATAGATCTTAAAAAAAATATAAAAACAAAGATTAGTAAAATAAACGAGAATAATTTGAAAGAAGTATCCGAGCTCAGTTGTTGTCTTCTTCACGTCCAAATTTACGCCATATATATTCAACTAAATCAGTTTTCAGTTATTGATTGTCTATCACGAATTTTTGTTTGAACAAACATCATATTGGCGATATTTATAGGTATTTCAACAATAAACCAAAATAATTATAATTTAAAATAAAATAATTTAAAATTAAATCGAAAACTGTTTTATTAGTAAAAATAAAATAAATTTATTTATTTATTAATTAAAAGTGGCTTACAAATACATTCTGGTTACAAAACTAAACCATAAATTAAAAAATAAAATCAAACCATCCCAATTTTAGGTATACACTAAACCAAAAGAAAAATCTAAACCTAAAAAAAAAAAACACACTGCCTTCAGGCACCACGTCATCATCTTCCTTCACCACCCGAAACAGGAAGATTGACTGGTATGGCCACGGCGTCTTCTTATTCTTCTGATCCTCACCGGCGGAGTCTCTGATTCGTCATGGGTTCACTTCCGGCGATTCTGCTCACGGCTGCTCACGACCACGGACCAGCATCTCTGCTCACGATCTACCAAAAACAAAAAAATTAGATTCAACAGAGACAAAGAGACAGAGAAATGGAGATCCATCTAAGAGAAACCAATTAAACAAACAATTGCAGGTTACGAAAGCCATCAGAGAAGACAAGAGAAGAAAAAGAATAACAGAAAAATTAAGGGTTGAGTGACACGTTTGCTCTTTAAAAACTTAAGGATCAGTTATCAAAGACCCACATTAAAAATCGATTATTACAGTTTCATTTAGTTTTCATTTAATTAAATGTTGTTATTTGTTTAAAAACCCTCCTAAGAAACTGCAATAATCATGGTCTTATATATGTTGATCTTGAAGACTTATTGTAGAAGATTGGATGGAAATTGTGGAGTTTTAATTTTAAATATTAACTAAATTTCGTTCCCTTTGACCAACCAAGTTAGTGGTCGTAAAAATATAGTGGAGTTTATGTGTGAAACCAATTGTTTTATGTGTTATCAGCTTCACGTGTTTGGTGGCTGTTAAAATTGTTTAGACTATATACGTAGAAGCTGCCGTTTTATATCTAATAAGATCAGCAGGGCCAGTGGGCTACCGTGTGGAGCACGTTCAACCGGAGATTACACCATTTTATGAAGAACAATGCCTTTGGTTTCCTACGTTATGTGGTCAGTGACTCAAAGTACTGTAAATTGATGGTTATGGTTTGTTTGTTTTTTCTTTCTTGGTTTGCTTAATCATGTACATAGGAATGACTGAGATACATCTTATTGATACATAAAAAAATAAATAAATAATGGAAACTTTGTTTGAATGACAACACATTCAGACCATAAAAGAAGCAAAATTCATCAAATTTTATTATATATATATGCCTTTGTAACTCAGAATCTCGATTGTATGCTTGAACCAGTCTATGTTACTCTGGTCTCAACACCCAACCTTGTCTTAACTTGAAGATCCACTTGAAAGAAACAACGTTCGTCTTCTCTAACATAACTCACACTACCATTCATCTGTTCTAGTAGTTTCCATGAAAGCTTGAGTCCTAAGCCATCAGGCGTGACCCATCCATCTCGTGTCTCAAACATATCACTTAGTATCTCTGAAGGAATTCTTTTTCCAGGATGTATCATCCTACCATCAAAACAACATCAAACTCTCAAGTTATAAACACTCAAAAATCTGCAAAACAGCTGGATTGTTTTGTGAAAATGGTTGAGTTGTATGTTTCAGTGGACGTTTATACCTGAACTGAAGATGGATATAGGGATCATTGTCGTGCGCAAGCTTGTGGCTTGATGAGATCTTGATTCCTACCCAACTATCTGGAAATGGGCATGATTCACAATGTTGCGCAGAAGATCAGCAAGAATGAGCTGAAGCTTTACTCTGTCACCATATAGAGGCAGAGTTTTGATCTCTGGGGCGACTTCAACCCTGAGTTGTGACTTCCTCTCGCTCAACATAATCATCACTTGGCTAATGATTGTGTCCAAGACGCTCTCAAGTTGAAACTTTTCTGTCTCCAGTTGCAACTTGCTGACAAAACCCATTTCTCCAGATTCAAAATGTAAAACAAAAACAGTAGTTGAAGAAGATTCAATATGTTATGTTTTTACCCTTCCTCAATGCTTTTCAAGTCAGTGCATGTCTTCTATTATTTTTGTAATTAAGGCGCCTTTCCTGATGCAAAATTCGAATTGCCTGGTTAGGAATTTAACAATTGAGAAGGTGCTAGTTTTATTGCAATGAATTGCTGGTCGGAGCTATGGAATCCTTCGGGAATGCAAGCTCTTCAGTCCCATCTAACTGCAACATTAACCACACACATAATATGCTAAACACATTTAAACACTTATTTATTTTTTATGGGCTCCTATCAATAATAATCATGACAAATCTTACTAATGAAATCTGATACCTGGTTCCAGCATTATGGCGGGAGCGCCTAGCAATAGGAGTGAGTTTAAAATGTCCGTCAAGCTTCAGAAATACTTGTCTACATGCACACCAAATCAAATTTCAGCCGCTATGAATCTAAACAGTACTATGAAACTATTGAGAATAAAGATGTTAGTTGCATCTGAAATAGCACAACCAAGAACATCAAAATTGATATATAGCTATAAAAAAAAACTACAATGCTTCTTTTGCAAAGCTTTTGGTGCAAGACAAAACATGATGTAGGGAAGCATTATTGTAGCCCGCAAGAAAATGGTACACAAATAACAAAATTACTGCTGTGAGAAATGAAAAGGAATATGCATTTGATTCAGGGAAAATTTTTTCATAACTATGGCAGTGAGGGGTAGAAAAACATACGATTCTTACCTGCTTAAAGAAACTATACACCAATGCTACAGTCCACACGGTATTCTATAGATGATTTTGAATTCCCCGAGTCAAGAACTCGTTCCACACAAACATTTTCTTATAGAGAGCACCACCACTCTCATGGTCACATATATTCTTCTGGAAACTACGCATCATAAAGAAGTCTTTTGTAAGGTCCACCATACACATGAGCCTCTTGTACCTGTTTATCAACACAAGATAAAGAAACGCAAGGGTAAATGACTTCAGTTCATAAAAAGGTGGAAGGGTATAATAAATGAACACATGTACTCAATCTCTTTTCACCAAACAGAAAAGAAAAAACAGAAACTTTCTTCAACAATAAGCTTGGGACAAAAAAAAAAAGGGGCAGAATATAGTAAAAGAATATATAAAAACACCTGTTCTCGTCACTTGAGTTTGCAATGTTGCAAAGCACGCTAGAAATTCGCAAAGAAATGATCTCACTCTTGGACACTTCATACACCCTGTGACCACAAATTTCACCTATCTCTCTTCTCTCAGTGATAACCAGCATGTAGTATGGTCCCAAAAACTTAATGAACCCTGAGACCACAAAAATGTGAAGGAACAAAAATTGTGAGAACACGATGTAAAAGTAAAACAATGTACGTTTCAGTGAACATAACTTGAAACAAAAGAACACAAACCAATGATGCGATAACAGAGAGTGACAAGTTTGAGGCCGCAGGTGGCCTTGTTTCCTTCGTATATCCGTTTAAGCAGCTCGTAGCAATCTTTTTTGGTATAGGCAGTGGAATCCTCACTGAGGTTAAGCTCCGACACGCATCAAGCCGGTCTATCTTTAGTACTCTATACACTCCATTATCATTCCAACCAATCATATAGAAATTGTGAAGAAAAAAAAAAAAAAAAGAATGGATAAGGAACTACATAAGTATGTAATCATGTGCTAATCACCTATATATCGTTTACTGATAAAACTTTTATATTCAAGTTAGGACGGGATACCTCTCTCAACGTTCCTGTAAACATCACTCACCAAGTAGATGAACAATAGCAGATTGTATCATAAACATTCTAGATAATGTAGTTGTTCTAAAGCTATTCTACCAACACTTGCAGCAAAACAATGCTCAATCGCAAACTTACTCACTCTTTAAGCCGTCATTTAGGAGCCAATACAATCCCCTCGGATGCTGTCGTGTCTAAGCTTGCGTAGCACGATTGTTTGAGGCAAGTAAACCATGATGGTGGCGGCTCTCTCTGACGCGCCATTTTCGTAGATACTACCGTAGCCTCTGAATATGACTGGAGTCGTCGTCGTAGCGGTGATTGGAAGCCAAAGAAACAGAGGATTGCAAGAACCGAGATACCACGAAGTCTCGCAAAGGCATCCAAATCAGAGAACACACCCAATCAACACCCCGTCGAAATCCCTCAAATCTAATCACCAAGCCCTATGTTATGGTTTTGATTGGGCGGGAATGCCCAAAGGAAGCGGGGGATGTGGAACGTTAATGGTATTGAGACGGAGGCGGAAGCGCATAAAGTTGTGGTGGCGGCATAAGAGAGAAAGTGAAGATGTGGTTTGGTTAGAGAGAAGAGACAGAGAAAGTCATCAGACGCAATTGCGTTTTGTTTCCATTTCCCTTTTTTACCGTCTCTCGAGATGAAAATCGTGTTAGAATAGTAAAGACAATGTCCAATTACAGAGAATTTTTTTTTTTTGTGGTAACCACCTGATGCTGAGGTGGATAGACTTAGGAGAGAGTAGAAACTGTACTATTATTAGATTTGTACTTTTCTGTTCTATTTCAAAGTAATCAGTTTAGGAGAAAAAAATAAGATTGAGTGTCTTAGTTAAAAATGAAACGGTCAAACTCTTTATTAGGCAAACAAAACATCCAAAGACTACGATGATGGAAGAAAAGAAAAAAAAAGTAGCACAGGAGAGTAAATAAAACAGAAAATAGAGGTTAATCATGTAAATATACAGCAATGTAATTTAAATCGTACGGTGACTTTGTGATCTAACGCTGATCCGTTAGAAACTAACTTCAAACCACCTTATTGTCTTTTTTTTTTTTTTTTTTTTTTTGTCAAACCATACTTATATTTAAATTAGAGAGGTTTAAGCTTAGAAGATAAAACAAAGCTACATTGAGCAAAACAAATCAAAAATCTGGTAAAATACGATGATACAAATCACAAAAAGAAGCTATAAGAACTCACATTAAAACAGTTTCATAAACTTCTTGAAAGAATGCATCTAGTGTAACCCATAGGACAACACATGCACCAGATGCAGAGGAGAGCATTTGCTGGGAGGAAGATCCTTGCAATACCAACAACGCTTATTCATCCAATTCACTCCATATATGAGGAAATATTGAAAAAATAGACTGCTCCAAACATGAGACAAACGGTAATCTGTACCCGCCACAATCATATTCCAGCTAAGAATACCAATGAGCTTCTCTATCAGCTGCCACCAAAAGGAGAAATACAAACACACAGCACCCAATGCTAGGATGAATACGGTAAGAGGACTGCATACAACAGTAAAACTGCACACAGCAGTAAGAGACAAGATCGCACTGAGGCGACATAAGGGCCACCAAGGAGCACAAAGGTAGAACCAACAGAAGTTAAATTCCATCTGTGCATCATAGATCAAAGCTATGGTCCTCAATTCCAATGTCATCCAGGAAAAATAAATTTATATCCCGTTCAACAGAAGAGAAAAAAAACTAAAATTAACGAGTTAAAGTGAACCCGGAGACCCATAAAAAGGTTTAGAAAGATTGCTAAACCTTTTCATCGTTTAGCAATCTCGTCGTCGTTTCATCTCTAACTAGCCGCATATTAGTTTATCGCTATCACCTCTTCACCATCAGTTTGTCACCGTCGACAGATCATTACCCTCAGCTCATCGAACAAATCATTGGATAACTTGTTTTTTTCATCGTCAGATATCGTGGGTTCTCTAATCGGAGATTTCATCGGTACTTCCACCATCTGGAATTTTGATTAATTGATATCCTCTTGTGATTTACATCTATGTTAGATTGATTATCATTACAAGAAAACATGGGAGTAACGACTACGATTTACGACTACAAATGTGTAGTCGTAAATTACCTTCGTGTTTACGACTAAGTTACGACTACCGGAAAGTTCGTCTTAACTTAGACGTAAGTTTGCTACAAATAGTTTTCGTCGAAAATTGGTCGTAAATTAACTTCGCGTTTACGACTACACTTTCAAGTAGTCGTAAATATGCGACTAAGTAACATCGAAAATCTGCCATCTGATTAACGACCAATTTACGAGGAATGCAGTTGCACATTGGTGGTTAAGTTATTATCAGACGTAAATTCGTTGTAACATTATTACCTACCAAAATCAAAATTTCCCTATAAATATGATCTTCTCCCTCATTCTTAAGATGCACAAAAAAAAACGAGAAAGAGAAAAAAAATGCCTAGAAATATCTATGAGCTTGGAGTTGGATGTATGCACATAAAGATTCAAGCGGAAGAGTAACAGAAGAATTTCTCAACGGAGCAGAGATGTTCATGTACCACGCCGGACAGACGTCTCTCACACTAGAAACAGGTAAAATGTTATGTCCCTGTCGTAAATACAACAATACCAAATTTGCTGCTAGTGAAACGGTTTGGAAACATATTGTAAATAGAGGATTTACTCCACATTACTATATCTGGTTTAACCACTGAGAAGCTGATAATAGGAATGAAGCAAGTAGTAGTAATCAGGTTGAAAATGTTCGTAACAGAGAGGAACCACATTTACCTTCTGAAAGTTGTAACCTTCAAGAGGATCATATGGTAGATCATGATAGGATGCATGATATGGTTACAGATGCATTTCGTGAAACAAGATCAGTAATAGAGGAGGGAGAAAATGTAGAGGGGCCTAATTTGGATGCAAAAAGATTTTATGAAATGCTAGCAGCAGCTAATGAGCTAATTCATGAAGGTTGTAGAGAAGATCTTTCTAAATTATCATTGGCAGCTAGGATGATGAATATCAAAACAGATCATAACTTACCTGAAGTTTGTATGGATGCATGGGTTGAGTTGTTTAAAGAGTATTTGCCTGAAGATAAT